>NC_064810.1:3605208-3710956 GCF_023721935.1 Panthera uncia
AGGTTCAGCTTGGGGACCATTGTTCCAGAAGGACCTAGTAGGTTCAGGGCTAATGGTGTGCACAGCGACCGTCCTGAGAGTCATCAGGAGTCCCGGGGAGAGGACAAGGGAGCCGCCCCTCCCTCCTCCCCCCACCCGCCGGCGCCCTGGACTCACGCGGGACGCAGTAGAGGCCCAGCTGCTCATAACCCCGACAGCAGTCGGTCACGTTCCTGGGCTGGGGGACGTCCACGGCCAGGTACTGAGTTCTGTACACCGTCTTGGGGCACCTCCTCCACGGGATCCACCCGCCGCAGGGAGTGTAGGTCACGTGCGACGTGTGGACGGCCTCCACTTTCTGGACGTTTCGGGTCACGGTGTAGTTGCACAGCTGGAAACTCAGCAAGGAAAGGCCGTTTTCTGCGGGGGGGGGGGGGAGGGGAGGAGGGCAGGGATGGAGGGAGACAACAGAGAAAATTCGGGAATCAACTCGCTAGGAGGGGTTCTGGATAAGTCCTCCACTTCTGCAAGAATGAGGGAATCAGGACCTCGGGCACCGGCACAGCCCCCGGGCCTGCCCACCAGGCAATCGCGTGAAGCGGGAGGAACGAGGCGTAAGGGGGACCTACACGCCCAGCAATCCCCTCTGCAGAGCCCGGAGGTGCCACCGGGTCCGATCCATGCTTCCTGCAGCCCAGGGGCGGACCACATGCCGAAGACATGGAGTGGGGGCTCCGGCTTCTGGGGCTCATGCGCCGCGCCCCCTTGTTCAGCGGGCTGGAGCGTCCTGAATCGCCCCTGAATCTCCACGAGCCCCGGGTATGCCGCACGTGGAACGCACGCACGCCCGTTCCCCCCCGTAAATATGCATGAAGGGCTGCCCCTCGCCAGGCCCAGATGGCAGCGACAGTTGGCATGGGGCGGAAGGGTAAATAAACGATGCTTCGAGCACACGTGAGAAGTTCACAGGTGGCAAATTAGCGCCGATGGGCGATGAGAGCACCGCGCCCCCTGGAGGACGACATCCACCTGCCGGCTCGCTCTCTGTGTCTCTGGCCTGGAGCCCCCTTGCTGCGCACAGACGCCCGTGGCCCCTGTCCCTCCGTCTGCACGATCGTGGGGTCCTCAAGACCCCGAGGCACCCCCTACCTTCACCAGCCTGGGTCGTGGGGCGCCCGTGTGCCCACGGAGCCTCTGTGGTAGCAGGAACTGTTACGGGCTGAATTGTGTCCCCACCCACCCTTCCGAAATTCATGTGTTGAAGTTCTGGAAATAGGTTTTGGCAGACATATTTAGTTAAGAGGAGATTATGCTGCAGTAGGGTGGCCCCAATCCATGATGACTGGTGTCCTCACAAAAGGGGGAATTTGGACACAGAGACAGACACGCAAACGGGAGGGCGCCACGTGAGGATGCAGGCAGGGATCAGAGCGCTACCTCGACCGAGCAAGGGTGCCAGGGTCTCCAGAAAACCCCCAGAAGCGGCGAAGAGAATGGAGCGGATTCCTCCGGAGAACCCAGCCCTGCGCACGCCTTGATCTCGGACTCCTGGCCTCCAGAGCAGGGAGGGACTAAATCGCTACTGTTTGAGACTCCACTGCGGTGCTGTGTCGGGGCAACCCCAGGGAGCTAACGCTTAGCAGCGAGCCTGGGGCTCTGCCCTCAGGAGCCCTCCGTGTAGGAGGAAGGAATCAGATACTTACTTAACCTCTGAGCTCTAAGCTTTGTGCCACTGTGCAGCTGCAGGGGAGGCGCTCAATATTATAGCGTCTACCCCTCCGTGAGAAGCTGGGCTTCTGGGAGCAGCTGCGAGATGGCAGCAGAAATAACCTGCATCACCAACACTAGGACAGCACCCGAAAGACTCCCTCCTTGGCCTCACAGCATGCCACGAGCATGCAGAAAGCAAGACTTCGGGGGCTGGTGACCCCCGGGGGAAATGGGGCCGAGCCAGCCGTCTGGCTCAAGCTGATGAGGGAGCCTGCAGCCTTACTCTGGGCAGAACGCGGTGCTGAATCCCAGCACCCAGGGCGAGCCCGCTCCGAAGCCACGTGAGCCAAGGGGCTGTCTCCCAGTCAACACTGCGGGCGGCAGGGCCTCTGGGAAAGGACATCACCTGCTGCCGCTTGTCCCCAAAGGGATCGGTTACAGCGCGCTTTGGAGAGGAATGGGGAGGCCCTCGTACCTGGGGTTGGGCAGCAGAAACCAGCTTCCCAGGCCAGGTGACGGCCCAGAGCTTGGATGTCACTTGGATGAGGGACTGGAGAGGCCACTCACCGAGTGATGGTGCCAAGCAAGACAGAGCCCGAGGCTTCCTGCGCCAAGAATTTGGCAAGGTGGCTCTAGATTTTGTTTTGCATCTGAAACCAAAGAGGAGATGCCAACCACTAATGAAGGTTACATTTCCCCAGCCTCTAGAGAGCCGCTGTCTCCATCCAGTCATGACAAGGTCCCAGCTGAGCATCAGCAGAGCCTTCCTGCACGCAAAAGTGCGCACACACACACACACACACACACACACGCACATCTCCCCCGAAAGTGCATTTGGGATCTATTTGTTTTGTTTTGTTTTTTGCCTTTCCCAGGGGACACCAGGTCCTCTGAATCCTGGTTCCTTGGCAGAGTCCAGAGGAGAAACCTTAGAACAATTCCTCCCTGTTCTGTAAATCCTTCCAGGAGCCACCAGCATGGGAGTCGGGAGTCCCGGGTTTTAGTCTCAGAGGTGGGAAACCTTATCACGCTGGAGTGAGTGTCATCCTGGGGTCAGAAGATCCGAATTCGCACCCGCTTCCCCAAACACCAGTTGTGTGATTCTGAGCTCGTTTCACGCCCTCCCAGTGACCCCATCCCATGGTCAAATACTATCCGTGCCCCCCGGAAGTAAGTAAATGGAACTTCGCCTGTAACAGCAGCATGTGGCACATGACAGCAGGTGGCTGAGCAGCCCTGATGTGACACTGAGCCTCTGCCCCCCGCCCCGGGTCCCCACAGGCACCGTGAGGGAGGGGCTCGTGAAGTCCCTCCGGTCATTTCCAGCTTCTCGAGCCTCCCGCTCTTACCGCGACTGAGCTGCAGCCTTCACACGTTACCCAGTCCGCAGGGAAAGTCAAGGGAAAGAAATCACCACCCAAAATTCTGCTCGTGGCGGAACAAACTTTAAACCAGTGCTAAGCCGCAGTTGACTGTGGAGCCTGTGTGAATTCCCAGCTGAGTAAGACAGATTTCAAAAGCAAATGATTTCAAAGGTTTGCCATCTCACGGCTCCAAAATCCCGGGCTTCAAAAACCTGACCTGCCTCAAGCAGGAACGTGTGCCCGGCAAACGCTGGGCTCCTCGCTGTCCGGTCGGCCCCTTTGCATCCTCATGGACCGAGGAGGAAACTGCGGCTGGCGGAGCCCAAGTGGGGGGACCTGGCGGTAAGAGCCCACTTCACAAGCCGGAGCCTGCCTGGCAGGGGAAGAAGGTTCGAGCCAGGGCCCGTGGCAATTCAGCTCACTGCCAGCTGGGTGGCCTCCGGCGAGTGCCTGACCGCTCTGGGTCTCCCTCTCCTTACCCGCGAGTAGGGGACTCCAACCCTCCGAGGCTCGGGAGACTTTGATTCCGAGCCTCTAAGGACACACCCGTCAGTGTGGCCTGCGGACCCGCAGCAGAAATGCACAGTTCCGGGCCCCACCCCAGACCCGCCGACTTGGAATCTGCATTTAAACACCATCGACGCCCAGCTGACTCGGGGGCACGCACACTGCCTCTTTTGTGGCCACCAGAAAGTTTGGCAAAATGGAAACGACACCACCTCTCGAAGCAGATGCGTCTTTGTGGGGCCCCCCCCTCACGAGACCCCCTCCCCGGGAGCCGCCACCCCCCCTCTGCTCCTCCAGCATCCCCCATGCTGAGCCCAGAGCCCTTACCTGTAAAGCCGCTGGCCTGGCTCGGGCCCACCGTGCTGACCAGAGCCAGCAGGGCCAGCCCAAGGGTGCCGAGCATGGTCGTCGGAGGCAGTGCGGCTCTAGGCCTCTCCTGGGCGGCTACACAAAGGGGTCTGGGCCACCGGGGCCTGGAGAAAGGGCCCTTCTGTTCCTGCTGGCGGTGGCGATGGCTTCAGAGAGCGTGCTCCGGGGGAACGGTCCCTTATGCCTGCTTGTTAACACCCGCCACCAGCGCGGCCGTGTCCCTCGGGGGGCCCGCGTGGCACAGCCCATTCTCGCAGCAGACAGATTGCATCTTTCGGGAAAGGTGAGTACCCAACCGCCAGGCGGCATCGCTAGGTCCCATCTCGTTGTTACGCAGAAAACACATTTCAGACCCAGATCTGACTCCCTCCATCAAGCACAAGGTATTCTCTTACCGTATCGTCGCAAACTGGCAGGAGAAAACAGCACCAAATCAAAGTGGTACATCAGATTCAGCAAAGCGTCCTTCACACCACTGGACAATACGGATCAAAGCCATAAAAATGTTCATAGGCCGGAACCCAGAGACCTCTTCCTGGGGGGTGATCTGAGGGCCGCGAAGCGGCAGTCTCAGAGACGTCCGTTCCCGGTCAGCATCTAAAAGGGAAAAGCGTCAAAGTGGGCCACCACGGGAGAGCAGGAACGTAACTCATCACCGAGCACCCCGACGCACCAACACGGACACCGGCGGGCTCGCCACGAAGATGGCGGTACAGCCGCTCACGGCGTAAAGTCGGCACGGTCCCCACAAAGCCATCTCCACGAGGACACAATTCTGTTCGCTCCTGTGAACAGGGGCGCGAGGCAGACAGAGCCAGAGGAGTGAAAAACGGAGCGGGTGATGGGGCTTCGGCCGACGTAGGTTTTATCTCGGTGGCCGCCACGCCCGGTGTGTGCGTTTGGCATGTAAGTTTCACACGAGGTACTTTCTCGTGGGCGAGGCCGTCCTCGTCGTCCGTCAGGCCGTCTTTCGCTGCCTGGTTGGCACCGAAGCTGGAGCCCGTTAGCGCCAGGTCAAGACCTCACTAGTTCCGCTGGGAAGACTCTCAGGGAAGGTAACCAAGATCCGTCTTGGCCGGAGGGTTCAGAGGTGTTATTCCCCTGGCGCTCTCACCACAACCCAGGCCTTCCAGAAAGGGACCTTCCAGCCCAACTCCCACAGCACCGTTGCTACACCTCCTATCCTCAGCAGGTTAACCGCTAGGATGACGGACGGCCGCGTTCGCGCGGTTAGTGGTTACAGGACAGATTCCAGGACAACAACAACAACGAGGAGGTGGAAACAATCAGGCAGCGGAGGGGCTCAGCGTGAGCGTCTTGGAAGGCAGTGCCCTCTGCAGAAAGCCGGTAGTCGGGATTGACTCAGAAACCGCTGGGATTAAAAAAAAAAAGTTTCAATACGAGAAGAGTACATCTTGGAGCTATAACACAATAGTCGAGAAAAGACGGGATTTAATCAGCAGCAGCGATAAATGAAAAAGCCTGAACGTTTAAACGTGTGAGATGAATCTGTTTTGCGATATTCTTCTATTTCTGAGAGCCGTGACCGCTGTCACGGACGAGAGCGTCTATAAAACAGGAAGGTGCGCTCACACCTTTACATTCTAAACCTGGCAAGTGGTCCTGTGTGCTATTTTCTCGCACGTTCAGAACTGCGACTCTATGCAGTGGATCCCTTGCCTCCCATCGCACAGATACGGAAACTGAGGGTCAGAGAGGCCACACAGCCAGCGACTGGAAGATTCAATCCTGAAGCCCGAGTTCTTCGCACATCACTCCCGGTCTGGCCAAGGTTCCAACCGGGAGAACGCCCAGCCGGAGGCCCCAAGAGAGCCGAGCGAGGTCAAGACATCTCTCCGGCTGAGCACTTCGTGCTGATTTGGAATTGTCCACGAAGCGTTGTCACAGCGTGCTTTCCCTTTGTATCAAAACTCACGTGATTCTAAGAAACTCTCAAAAGTGACCGTCTGTTTCGAGCTGGGTCCTCCCTCACCCTCCTTTTGTTACAAGCACAAACAGAAAACCATGTGCGGCCTTTTCACTCCATCCGCAGTGAGGTATTTCCTTCCAGCTACTATTTACGCATGTTCTTCTGCATGACGGCCGCAGGGTTTTTCCACGTTCTTCTTTCCCATGTAAACGCTCTGAGGACAAAATAACCACGCACCGCAACGTGGCGGGGAGAGGGGAGTCTCTCCAGGACGTCACGCCCATGACTTCAAGAAGGGTCTGGTCACGTGTCCATCGGGCAAAGAGCCCCCGCCCCCAGGCCCCTGCGAGGAAACCCTGGCATCTTGCCCAACACGGGGCCCAAGAACTAGGGATCTCAGGGGGATTGCTAGTGCACTGTGACGCTCGTTCACACGCACACACGCACGCATCCATGTGTGTGGACAGGCACGTTCACACTCACGTGAGCTCACGCGCGCGCACACCCGTGCACACTCGCTCGCACTCGCGTGTGCACGTACAGTGCAGGTGCTTGCACGCTCACCCTGTTGCCTGTGCGCACGCACGCACTCCCAGGTGCTTGCACACCCACACTCTAACGTGAGCGGGTGCAGACGTGCCCCCTGCTTGCACGCGCTCGCGCTTGTGTGTGCACGCACGCGTGCCGACACACACGCCTGCTCGCTCATACACGGGCACACACACCCACAGGATGCCGATGTGCTTCCTGTCCCTGGAACGTGTCTCCAAGGACGTGAGCGGCGCCCGAGCTGGGCCCCCCGCCTGCCCTCTCCAGCTGCAGGAAGAGGGTGAACGGACCTCACCGGCACCTTCTCATCTCAGGCTCTGAGGTCCCTCGTCCTGTGAACGACAGACCCCACCACAAAATCACCACTGTCGTTACCCTGCGGGCCAAAACGTATGTGCCCCCAGCGCTGTCCTAGGACGCGGCAATCTCGTCCCAAGGGATGGTGTGAGCGGCCCCGGGGAGAGGGGCTCGCCACAGTGGTCTAGGGCAGGGGTGACACGAGGGGTGACATTGCTCACAGCCCCCTTTCCGGAATCCTGCTCAACACGCAGCCTTCACAATGACCATCTATCTGGTGGAACGTGCCTCCCGGCCTCACTCGGCCTCGGGCTGGGGGGACGATAGTGCGGGGGGACACACAGGTGACAGGGTGTCCTGCAGGCGTGGGGGCTCGCCGTGGAACCTCTCCCCAGGGTCCCGGCTGCAGGGTCAGGCCCCTGTGGGAACTGGGGGCTCTGGGCAGGGGCGGCGTGGGGTCTGCTCTGTTCCCTGCCAATTGGCGGGGACCGCGCTGGGGGTGGGGGGAGGAGTCTTCGGCTCTAAGGGGAGCTGGGCGGGGCTACCTCCAGGGTCAAGGGCTGGAGAGGAGCCCAGTGAGGCTGTAAGAAGGTCGGGTTCAGAGGTTCGGATCCAACCCAGGCTGTGTTACCCAGAATGGTGTTTCCTGGGGGCGTGGTGTCCCCAGGAGGGGCCTTTTGAAAACGCAGGTAACTTCTTGGCCGGGGGGACTCAGGTGAGAGCTTGAGGACCCCAACGACATCCTTGCAAACACCCGAGGACCCTCTGGCGGGGGCGGCTCGGCCAGAAAATCACTCTGGACAGGGCAGGGAAGCTGGCCTCCCTGGGACCCACCCCTCCGGAGAACCAACAACAAAATGACACCACCCACCGCGTGACAGCCCCCAAAGCCTTCTGAAGAGTTCTCAGGGCCTCCCTTGTTTTCGCTGTGGCCGTGTTCTTCCTCGTCCCACGGGCATCTACACGCAAACACACACGCATTTTTTATCCTTGCCTTACGTCTTCCTTTTGTGTTTAGCGTTGCAGATCCCGTAGATGCTGCTGCTCAGAACCCCAGTCCTGTCGATCAGGATGCACACTTTCTGTCCAAGCCTGAATGAAGCCATGCTCTCCTTACGGAGGGAAGATCCCCGTGGCCCAGGGAGTAAGGCTGCCCCACGGAGCTCCGGTGCCACGGAGGCACACAGGGGAGGTAGGTGAGGGCGCTGCTTCTGCAGAGGGCATCCCAGCAGAGCGACCCCCTCCACGAGAAGTGCCAGCCTTCACTGCCCTTGTGACGACCCTCCAGAGTGCTCTTGGGGGTTTGGGGTCAGTGCTGGGGGAGTGGGATCCGGAAACTGTGGCTTTGGCCACGATTGACCTCACTGCGGTGCCCAGCTTGATTGTGAGGCTGTGGCTGGTCACTGCCCTGGGCCGTGCTCTAAAGATGTTCCATGAGGAAGGGTCTGAAGGAAGGAAGACGAGTGCAGAATAAGAACGAGCCGCCCAGAAACTCGGGGATGCCGGATGGAGGGCGGGCGGCCCGGGGAGCAGGTGTCCTGTGGCCTGTGGTCCGCACTGTGGCCCACCAGCCTGCTTCTGGAAAGATTTCGGCTTTAATTACGGCTCTGAGAGGCCTTGTGCGCACGCACCACCTACTTGGGGCAAAGCCACCCCTGGGGGCGGAGGGGAGGATTCTCAGAAGCAGAGGGCCCCCACCAGGGGGCGGGTCAAGTCTGTGGCTTTCACCCCTGCCCGCCCTAAGGACAGTGTCACCCAGGTGCCCGGCCTGCCTGGGACCGAGGCATCTCTCGGGATGTGGGACTTTCGCTATGAACACCGCGGAGTCCCCGTGAAAACCAGATGAGTGTGTCGACTATTGGGAAGCTCTTTAAGAAATTCCAGCCCCCACCTCCCAACCCAGGAAAGGGGCCCAGCATCTCTGGGGGAGGGAGAGGACCCCTTTCTTTAAGGCACCTGGGGGAATTTCAAGGGGCAGCAAGGTGGACAGCCGGTGACCCAGTCCAGACCCTGGACGCTTTGCCAATAAGGAAATAAAAGTGGGGTGCCCTCGGTGAGGGGGCATAAAAAGATATGTCCACGTTCTAACCCCCGGTGCCTGTGAATGTAAACCTACTTGGAGGCGGAGTCTTTGCAGACGCGATTAACAGAAGGGTCCTGGGATGAGGTCCTCCTGGATCCAGGGTGGGTCCTAAATCTGATGACCGGGTGTCCTCATAAGAGCAGGGGGGCCAACGGGAGACGCACAGAGAGGGAGGCTGTGGACGGACAGAGGCAGAGGTCGAAGGGAGGGGTCTGCAAGCCAAGGCTGGTGGCAGCGCTTGGAGACTGGACGAAGCGAGGAAGGACCCTCCCTCTGAGCCTCCAGGAGAAACCGCCCCTACCCACGTCTTTCATCACGCCCCCCGCCCCCGGCCTGGCCCTCTTACCGCCCCCCTCCCCCACTGCCCCGCCCCCGTGGGCCCCCCAGTTCCGGCAGAGATTTTGGGGGCGAACGGGAAGAGACGGCATGCGTGGGATCCGTGGGTGGGTAATCACATCATCGCTGCAGGAAGTGTGTCCGTCAGTCTAAAATAACATGGTCAGGTTTCCACCCCTTCCAGGCTCAGGGGTTTCTGCCCTTTGCAGGGCTGCAGGGAAACCTTCGGGAAACATCTCCAAAGGTGATCGAGGACGCTAGGTGTTTCCCGGTGTGGTTGACTGCCCAGCTCGCATTCCTTCCCTGCCGACCACAGCAGGAAAAATCCCTCCCTTTGATCTACTGGGTCTGTAACGACTTCACCCCACCAGAAAGGCGCCTTTCCCCTCCTCTGGCAGGAATCTGTTATCTCAGCCACATCTGGGCGGTTCCCCACGGGGTCACGGGCACTGGGCCTGCCCCACAAGGCTTCTCTGCAAACCTCGCCACTTTCACTTACAAAATCTCTCCCAACCTCTCGTTCTTGTACCGTCTACTGTGAGTGGTTTCAGAGAGTGCTGTTTTTGTCCCGAGGCCTTCATCCTGCCTGGAGGGTCCTGGGTTCAGCACGGCTTGGGAGCAGGGCCTGGGGGGAAAGTGCCAGAAGGGCCAGCATGGGGGCATTCAGGCCCCAACCTGGTCCCAGCCCACCCCCGCCCCCCGCCTTTCTGCCAGCTGCAGCCTCCGCCAGCTGTGTGTGACAGCATTTCTTTCTGTGCACAATCGGTCCCAAAAAACCTTTCGTGTACGTTGAGGTCTGGATGTCTGTGCCCCTCAAATGCCATCGGTCTTGCTGGTTCTGTGAGAAGTGGCCAGAGATGCGCTCAGAGCCTCTGGGCTGGAGGAGAAAGTGACCGAGGTCAACGCCAAAGCCAGCCTCAGAGGCACCATGAGCACACTCTGCCAGCCTCCGTGGGTCCATCTCACTCCCCTGTCCCTGTGAGCAGCTCAGGGCCTGGTTCCCCGGCAGCCCCAGGGGACACCGGAAGCTGCTGGGGACACGTGTGGGGCCAGGGCGAGGTCACTGTTTCTTACGTGGGCAGACGCATGCCTTCTCTCTCGGACACGTCCAGCCCTGCCGGCTTCAGCTTCTGACACTGCTCAGCCAGAGGCCGGAAACAGGAAGTGAGAATGGGGGAGGGGGTGCTGTTGATACAGAGAGTTCGCGGTTGAGAACAATCAAAGCTACAAGAGAGGAGAGGACACGAGAGGCAAATCGGCAGCACGCATCACTGGATGTCCTGGATGGTGGGTCTTTTCACCGACAACCTGTTTGCAGAGTCAGCTCCTCACCTGTTCACGCATTCACGCCCCAGCCGTCCCCACGCCCTTCTGGGACACCCTGGGAGCTCAGGACCCAGACCCAGAAAGCCTTCCGGTCTGTTGTGGGTTACGCCGCGTCCCCCAGGAAGCAATGGTCAAGCCTACCCGGGTACCTGTGAAATGGGGCCTTTGCAGATGCAACTGAGCTAAGACGAGGTTATGCTGGCTTAGGGTGGACCTAAGTCCAACTGGACTGTCCTTGTAGAGGGAAAGGCCGTGTGACAACAGAGGCGGGGATGGCAGTGAGAAGAGCCTAGCCCCACAGAAGCGATCGCAGCCCTGCGACACCTGGGTTCGGGGCTTCCGGCCTCCAGGCTGGGAAAGAACACATTTGCCCTGGTTTGTGGTGCTTTCCTGGCGGGAGTGATCCGGCAGAAAGTGTGATGCCCAAGGCGGACATTGAACAGGTTCCCAAGCAGTCATTTGCCACGGTAGGTATGTCGCCACGGATGAACGCCGAGACCTGCGGGGAGCAGACACGGCCCTCGAAGGCTGTGGGCCAGGATCTCGGTTCCTGTAAGGAACCTGTGGGGGGGACGGTCCCTGAGGATCAGAGGGGGCGGGGCCTCCCGGAGTCCCTGTCCTTCCAGCCGTCACCCGGGGTAGCGTGGCATCGGAGGCCCACGCCTCTCCTGGAGTGGGCATCACACCCTGCACCTGTGCGCAAGGTGCTGACCCCTCAGGGGCATGAGACGGGGCCTCTGTGTCCCTCAGGGCCGGGTCAGAAGAGGTAGTCTTTAATTTCAGGAGGTATTTGGGTCAGATAACGAGGCCTGTTAAGCCCTGGAATGCCTTATCTGGAGCGCTGTCGTGAAAAAAAGGCCGGCTCTGGTTGAACCCGCCAGAGGAGGTGGGGCTCCCGCCACCCCCACCCCTGCACCCCATCAGGGCCACAATCCCGCGCACCTCCAGCCTCTGCGTCTGAGGTCATGGCTCAGCAGCGGGCGGCTTCAGCCCCGGGCAGCGGGGTACATGGCAAGGGGGGGCCCAGCTCCCGATCCAGATCCGACCCTAACCCTGCACTCACGTGCTGGCAGCTTTGGGAGGCCCTTGGGCTGCGTCCTCGTCTGCAAACAGACAGCAGGCCACCCCTCATCGCTGCGTCACCGAGGCCGGCGTCCCCCCTCCCTCCTTAAGAAGGCTAAGTACGCGAGTGACCGTGAGGTGACCTTGGACATGGAAAGGGCTGTGCAATGTCAGCTCCAGTCACTGTCTGTGGGGGGGGGGACCCGCGGGCCAAACGGACTCCTTCCCCCAGGTCACCTGGGGACAGACCGGCAGGCAGCAAGGGCCTAGCCGTGCTGGACCCAGAGGGGAGCTGGCCGGTCCCCACGAGGGGTACAGGCAGGGAACGCTCATCCCGGGCAGGGCCAGGGGGCCGGGCAGCAGCTGGTCAGGGTGGAGGCAACCAGTGACAGTGTGGCCGCCAGGACAGGGTCAGTCGTGAGCACCCGGACGACACAGACAGGGAACCAGGGCCGGGGCTCAGGTGGCCGGCCTCAGGGAGGTCCGCCAGGAGTGGCAGGGCTGGCCCCGGGCCCAGACACTATTGCCCCTAGAAGGGAAACGGCCAGGGCTGTCGTGGGGTGGGGGTGGGGGAGCCCCGAGCAGATCGTCACAACCTGAACAGTAACAGGCATAGAGCCGAGCACCAGGCCCCGGGTCTGGGGTCCAAGCCGGCCTGAGGTGGGAGGCCAAGGTCAGGATTCACAATGGGGCCGGGCCTGGGGGGCTAACGCTTGTGAGGACAGCGAGGACAGCGGGGCCATTGGGTCAGGGGTGGGCCAACGAGGAGACAAATAAAATACTGGTCCAACTGGCCCCAGCTCAAATACTGAGTTTGTCTGCGCTTTCCCGCCCCCATCCCGGCCCCATCCCTCCTCCCCCTGGGTTGTTGGCCCCTTTATACTTTATATGGGGGGGGGGGGGGTTCTTTTTTTTTTTAACTTTTTAATAAATATTTATTTTTGAGAAAGAGAGACAGAGTGTGAGTGGGGAGGGGCAGAGCGAGAGGGAGACACAGAATCCAAAGCAGGCTCCAGGCTCTGAGCTGTCAGCACAGAGCCCGACGTGGGGCTCGAACCCCTGAAACCGCGAGATCACGACCTGAGCCGAAGTCGGATGCTTAACCGACGGAGCCACCCAGGCGCCCCGCGTGAGTATTCTTTAAAGATATCTACCCTGATAGACGGTGGGGACCACCATGGGAGGGATCATGGCCAGGACTGCCTCTTCTTGGTACCCAGACCCTTGTCTAGCATACAGTAGGTACTCAATAAATGCTTGTCGGCTGAATGGCCTTGGGTCAGCCGTCAGGCACATTAGGGGGGGTCACCAAAAGGGAGGTGGCCTTCCCTACCCTATGTTCCAGGAGCAACTTACGCTAGATACACAGACAGCCTATGCTTCCCAGGACAAACACAACCGCTCTGGCATGCGGGCCATCAGGAAAATGCTTTGCTCTGGTGGTTAGGGCTCAGGCCCCTTCGCCCTCGCCTCATCCTGGGAGATCACAGAGTGGAAAGTTCCTTTCTCGGCAGTTTTCCGCACCTGCTTCCTGGTGAGGGAATCCAAGAGTAAGGGGAAGTCACTCCCAGGTGAGAGAGACTGATGCTCAGAGGTGCACCGGTCTTAGAAATCTACTGAAATCTAATATTGTTAGGTATCTCAGGTTCTTCCAGGGGTGGCCGCTCCCTCCACGCTACCTTGCGCGTCTTTCTACCACTGTACAATCACTGACCAAGGACAGACAGAGTGCCGCACCCCAGGACAGGGTGAAGTCTGCACCCCAGACTTCATCATCCTGGCCGCTCTGGTTTTCCAAGCGAGCGGACGGGCCATCCTGGGGAGAACCTGACTCAGGGCCGGCCCCGCAAGGGGGTTCTTTCTGGCAAGCAAGACTATCCGCTGGAAAGCCGCAGGCGGGCATTTAAACCAACAGCAACAACATCATAACAGTGTGGAACCTTCCACTGGAGACTCAGGCCCGAGGCGGGGGGATGCCTTCCAACGGGCAGGAGAGTAAGGTGGCCACAGTCACCCTGAAGGTTTGGTGACGGGTTCTTAAAACCGGGTACTTCCTTCCTGATGACCAAGCCCTCTTCTATTTTCCGAAGGCTATGGGGTTTTTGGAAGCGGGGTTGGGAGAAACGGTCTCTCGGCAAACCTCAAACATGCACGAAGCAAGTCCACTGGCGCTCCGTGACTTTGCTGAGGCTTTTCGGGGGGAAGGGAGGGCCTGGGGTTGCAAGCCCAGCATTGGCAGAGCAAATAACTGAGTGTTTACCAAGCAGCGTTCCGTGGTTTGGGGCTTGTATAAATAAAAGATAGACCGATGAGAAAGTCCAAACGGAAAGACCGGCTTGGAATGCCTCCCTTGGCGGGGGTGGGGGCGGGCCGTGGCCGACATTTTTCCATCCCAGAAGGAAAAAGATAGCACTGTGTTTCCAGCACCTCTGAGGCATGAGTCGCGGAGAAACGCTACACACAGCGTGGGCCTCGTGTAAGTGTCTCGGCAGAGGGTTTGCACAGGTCGGGGCTGCCCTGACAAGGAAGGGATAACCCAGGATAGCAGATGCAGAGGGTTGACTAGTATCCCCCCGCCCCCACCAAATTCAGGTCCACTCAGAAGCGCAGAATGTGACTTTCTGGAAAGAGGGTCTTTGCAGATGTGATTAAGGTTAAGGCTCCAGAATGAGACCCTCGTGGATCAGGACGAGCCCTGAATCCAATGCCACACACCCCCCCCAACACACAGAGATTGAACAGATGTGTCTACGAGCCAAAGACCACCAGTGCCAGCCCCCGACACCAGCAGCAGGAAGGCGCAGGGGCAGGAGACACACACACACACACACACACCCCAGGACCTCAGAGAGAGACAGCCCTGCCCGATCCTGGATTTCAGACTTCTGGCCTCTGGAACCACGAGACCATACATTTCTGTTGTTTCAGGCGGACAGATTTTATGGTGATTTCCTGCAGCAGCCACAGGACGCTGCAACAAATGGAAAGGAAAGGATCGCGCGGGGCTCAGGCAGGATCCTTGCCCGGGTCTGCTTACTCTGGGTCTGGAGACGTCTTCGCGTAGACACTTGGTTAAGTGCACGCCTGCGGGCAAACCACAACACTGGGAATCCCTCTCCTGCCGAGATCTGTTGGTTCCGGAAAGATCGTGCCTCCGGGTGTGAGAAACAACCAGTACAGATCGTTTCAGTGATTTGCCCCCAAGGTTTCCGAACTGAGAAGGATGGACGCTGACAATGGAGCAGAGGCTGGGGCAAGGTGGCGCCTGTCTCTCTGGCCTTGCGCTGCAAGCCTCGGTCAGAGAAGGGCGGTGTGGCCTGGGGGGTAGGGCCATCCCAGGCGAGGCCCTGCCGTGCCACAGCGACACCACCACACGGGGCCTGCCGGTCCACCCGGCAACCGGGGGATTTGGGCACAGCCTCCCGCCCTTCCTTCCAGAGCTGAGACCCAGAGATGCACAATAATTTGAAATCCTCCTTCTCTCAGTGTTTATAGAGTAGCAATAAAATGGCCTTTGGATCCTTCGATTGATCCTCTTGGAAATGCCGTCTCTTGCACGGATGGAGGGGAAGAAGGAAGGGAAGGAGGGAGGAAGGGCCTCAGTGGGCCCAGCTCTGGCCTGGAGGCTGCAGACGTGTCATAGCCTCATGTGGAGCTTGGCGGAGAAGGTCGGCGGGGGGAACCGGAAGGAGACCTCCCACCACCTGCCCCTCCCCCCCCCCCCCCCCCCAGGGAACCCTAGAGACAAGGGAGAGGCGAGGAGGGGCAAGGCCTTTGCAGGGCTGCATCTGGCCTCTCGACCCTCGGTTCCCCACACACAGAAATTCCCGAGTGACGGGGGCGCACCTGGGGGGCTCAGTCGGTTAAGCATGTGACTTCAGCTCAGGGCATGATCTCGTGGTTCATGAGTTCGAGCCCCCCATGGAGCTCTCTGTTGTCAGCACTGAGCCTGCTTTGGATCCTCTGTCCTCTTCTCTCTGCCTCTCTCTCTCTCTCAAAAATAAATAAACATTAAAAAAGAAAGGAAGGAAGGAAGGAAGGAAGGAAGGAAGGAAGGAAGGAAGTCCGAGTGATGGGACTTCCTGTCCGGTGGTATTCTGGGTGGTTTCACCTGTGCCTGTGGGCCACCCAGGGTGGTGCCGGGATGCCCAGGCAGGGCTGTGAGGCAGGAACTAGGGTTTCACTCGACCTTTCTTGGGGGTCCTCTCCCCTGATCCCAAACTCCCCAGCGTGCTCCTGCCTGCCCGGATGCACAACCCCCACTGCCCCTCACCACTCGCTCCCCCACCCCCACCCCCGACACCAGCAGCCCTGGCCACCTTCTGCTGCCTGCCACACGGTCCCCCCTCCACCCTGGATGCCCACTGCACTCTGGCTGGCACCAGCTAGAGTTCGGATCCTCCCTGCGGACCCACCGCTCATTAGCTGACAGCGATACAAACGGGTAAAAGCCGGTGGGATGTGGACGTGCTCGGGAGGGGTGGGCAGGGCAGGCCTGGAGCCCGCGTTTGGGAAGGGCTCCCCCAGGGAGGACGGAAGCAGGCGTGGTGGCCGATGCCAGGAGTCTGAAAGTCTGTCACGGGGAAGAAGCACAGATTTATGTGAGAGAAAGTCGAAAATTAGAACTAGGGATGCCGGCTAGAGGTTTTCCCCACGTCCTACCATGCTGGCCTCTGAGGTGGTGACCTCTGGGATGGCGACCTCCCAGGCGGCCTCCGAAACAGCCTGGCTCCGGTCCCCTCACCAGCCGGGTCACCTCAGCTGACTTCTTCCACACGCTGAGCTTCGCCTTCTTGTCCTTCTTGTCTTGCGGGAATGTTTGTTTTCATTACCACTCTCAAAGCACACTTAGGAAGGTGGGACCACCTGTAAGGCCGCCCGTCGAAAAATCGAGTGGGTGACCCAAGCCAGGCTTACTTAATTTGCTAGTGTCTCCTAGTTACCTACAAAGCACCTGGGGCATTTTACTGGGAGGTAAAAAGTGTAATAAGCATTTTAAAAGTGTTTCTTTTTCAATTTTTTTAATGTTTATTTATTTTTGAGAGAGAGAGACAGAGCGCGAGCAGGGGAGGGGCAGAGAGAGAGGGAGACACAGAATCCGAAGCGGGCTCCAGGCTCTGAGCCATCAGCACAGAGCCCGATGCGGGGCTCGAACTCACAGACCGTGAGATGATGACCTGAGCCGAAGTCGGATGTTCAACCGACAGAGTCACCCGGGCGCCCCTAAAAAAAAATTTTTTTTTTTCTCAGCTAAAAGGCAGGCTAAAAACACGTCTCCATCTTGCACGTGATCCTGAGCCGGAGGACCACAACACGGGAGCTCTTAGCCTGAGGTCAAGCAGGAGGCTCTGGTCTAAATCCCGCCCTGGCTCAGGGCCCAGAGTAGCCGGGCCATCATCGGCTCACGGGCACTGGTCTGCAGAGATGAAGCCCCACAAAGGGCTCTGAGGTTGGGGTGACCGGAATCACTCTGGACAAAGAATTACTATTCAGTTGTGGGTAGACAGGCTGACCCAGTCGAAACCTGACTTTAATTTAGCTGGGAGGCTTTTCTTCCTTCACAGCTAGGGCAAATTTTATAATTAAACTCACAGTCAAAGAGCATGGCCAGAACTCTGCCTTTTACCACACGAGCAGAGTCTGAAACCAGATTCAGGAGCAGAGAACCGGGCGCTATGGAATACCAGACTCCGGGCAGGCTGGGGTCAGGAGTGGCAGCGCTTGGTCACTGCAGACCTGGAAACAGCCCCTCGCAGCCCTGCTCCCAGCCAGCCATGTGCCGTTGGCCCAGGTCAGGTGGTTTGGGGTTTGGTTTGCTGACTGAGGGAAAGGAGCCGGGGACTCCAAGTCTGTAGATGTTCATGCCAGCGGCTGGTTCTAGTTTTATGCTCCACCGAAAAGTTAAAAGAATGCCCCCTCTATATCATTGTGGTCATGACAAGTGAATGCCACGTTCCTGGAAAGGATCCTGAACTGGAAAACACGGTAACCATAAAGGGCATTCTTTTATAAACTACAAGAAAGTTCTGCTCACTTGCAGGACTGTATTTTTACATTTATTTTTACTGTATTTTATTTTTACAGTGGCTACATCTTCCCCCCAAAAGCGTCCTTCTGTTCCCCAAAGGAAGTAATCTCTGGACAAGTAATTACTTCCAAGCTTTTCAAACCTTCCAGATCTTTTCAATGGGGGAGACGCATGCAAAGAGCCTCCCGTATTTGTCCCGAGAAGGATACTCCCGAGGGCAGTGACCAGGGACCAAACATCCAGCTGCACTGATGCACGGGGGGAAGGGCCACAGAGAACCTGGCCCCTTCATGTCCTCCTGGTCATGTGACTACCCACCACCATTTTTATTTGAGCAAGTTCATCGATGGTTGAAGTGGGAACTCAACTGTGTCAGGGAGTCATGCTAAATATTAACCACATTTAGCTTTAAAAAGGGGCGTTAAATTTGAATATGGACAGAGGATTAGAGACTAGGTTGCAGTAAAGTCTCCCAGTTTTCACGAATGTACGATGGTGATGTAAGGGAATGAAAACAGATACTAGACAGACATATTACATATATATGTGAAGATGTATATAGAGACAGAAACATACATATACATATACACACATATACAGTGATATACAGAGACAGAGACATATGTACATATACATACATATAGAGAGATATACAGAGACATATATAACATAAACATATAGAGAGAGATACACAGAGATAGAGACATATATATATATACATATACATACATAGAGATATACAGAGACAGAGACATATATACATATACGTACATATAGAGAGATATGCAGACAGAGACATATATAACATATATAGAGAGATACACAGAGATAGAGACACATATATATACATATAGAGAGAGATATACAGATATATATATATATATATATATACAGACACATACATATAGAGAGATAGAGACAGAGACATAAATATACATATATAGAGACATACAGAGACATATATATACATATATACACATAGAGATGTACAGAGACATATATACATATGTATATATGTATATACATATACACACAAAGAGATATACAGAGACAGAGATATACATATACACACATATATGGAAATATACAGAGACAGAGACATGTATATACATATACATATAGAGAGAGATATACAGAGACAGAGACATATGTATACATATACACAGAGAGAGAGAGATATACAGAGACGGGGACAGATATATACATATACATACATATATAGAGATATACAGAGACATACACATATGTGTGTGTGTGTGTGTGTGTGTATATATATATATATATATATATACATATACATGTACATATACACACATAGAGATATACAGAGACAGAGACAGATATATACATATATAGAGACAGAGTGTCTTGGTCCATTCAGGCTGACATAACAGGGTACCACAGACTGGCTTCAAACAATAGAAATGTAGGGGTGCCTGGGTGGCTCAGTCCGTTGAGCGTCCAACTCCGGATTTTGGCTCAGATCACGATCTCATGGTCATGGGCTCGGGCCCCACTTCGGGCTCTGAACTGACAGCCCGGAGCCTGCTTGGGATTCTCTCTCTTCCTCTCCAAATAAATAAACATTAAAAAAAAAAACAATACAAATGTATCTCCCACTGTTTTGGAGGCTGGGAGACCAGATTAAGGTGCTGGCAGGTTGGCCGTCTGGTGAGAACCTGCTTCCTGGTCCACAGGCAGCAGGGACACCCTCTTACTGTGTCCCCACAGAGGGCGACAGAGCTCTGTGAGATCCCTTTCATTTGGGCACTAATGCCACTCAGGGGGGCTCCACCCTTCTGACCTACTCACCTCCCAACAGCCCCACCTCCAGACGCCATCACACGGGACATCAGGTTTCAACATAGGAGTCTGGGGAGGACAGAAACATTCAGACCATAGCACAGAGGTCATATTATGCATGTGGAAAGATAAACACATATATTATTCTCTCTCTTTCCCTCTCTCTCTCTCTCTCTCTCTCTCTCTATATATATATATATATATATATATATATGGATATATGCATAGAGATTATACTGTATATGTATAATATAGAGAGAAATATATAGAGACAGATTATATAACATCTAAGAAAAGACATACCGGATATGCATAGATATACTGTATATAGTGTATAGATTACACTATATATATATATGAACAGACATGTAAAGAGCCAAAGGTTATTCCATATCTCTAAGACACATACAAAGATGAAACATATATGAAAAAATATACGTAGAGATTATGTATCGAGAGATTATGCCAGAGAGAAAAGATGTCAAGCAAATAGGACAAAGTTCTAACAACTGTTGACTCACTCTAAGGGTGCAGGAATTTCTCTGTGCTATTCTGTGCACTTTTCCCGAAGGCTGGAATTAGACCCCACGATACAAGTTTTCTGCGTCCTCACGATGGTGCCCCAGTTTATGAAGGCCCCAGGGGAGGCTGCAGGTGCCCCGGGCCATCCCAGCAGCAGCTCCGACCACGTATCTGGACTCGCACACCCAGGAGGGGCCAGCCGCCTGGTTCGAAGCCCAGTACCGTCCAACCCCCCAAAGCTGGGGTACGTTCCCTGGGCTCCACAGCCGATAGCCCCCAGCGTCTGCACCAAGCCCCCTACCACGATTGCTCACCCAGAGACCCAGACACTGAGCCCAATCGCCACACGCCTTCTCTCCACCAGGCGTCCTACGATCACCCTGCTTGGGAGCAGAACTCCGGCATGAGGAGAACCAGTCACAGAGTCCCCCTCTAACGACGGGCACCCGCTCACCGCCCAGCTGGTCCGAGCTTCACACACTGATCGGGTCTGCTCGTGTCATATTCCTGCTCCGGCTTCTCTGCATCTGTTCAAGACGCCTTGGCTGAGAATCTGCCGTGTGCCGCCAGCCCCTGGGTACAGTGGTGACAGATTGGGACCCCCCGGAAGTCCCCAAGGAAGCAAGGTCTTCTCGGCCTGGTCCTCCCCACGCAGCTCCCCGAGCACCCCTCTCCTCCCCTTCCTGGGTGGAACCTGCTGTTCTCCACCTTCTGTGCACAGAGCTCCTCACTCTGCCTTCTGAGTCTCAGTTTCCCCTCTGTGGCTTCCTGCCTCCGGATGTCACAGTCCCCTATCCTGCCTTCCTAGCTGACGGGTCAGTCGATCTTTCCTTCCCTCCTTCCAAATAGGACCCTGCCCTCCATCCGGAGTTCTACCTATCCGAGATAGGGAAACTGAGGACTCCATAACAATCTTTTGTCTCCTTTTCCTCCTTCTATCCTTCTGGGACCTGCAGCCCCATTTCACACATGCCTCAGAAGGCAAATCATGCACATCCTCCTCGTGAGGGGTGAGGAGTTAATGACTCCTTTAGAGTCTTCTAACGCAAGAGACATGTAAGGAAGGGCGGGCGAGGAGGACCGGACGAAGCCATCATACGCCCGTTCCAGACCATGGGCGTCAGACATCTCTATGCCAAGACCCCTGGCCCCGAGGAATAGGTGACTTATGAAGGACACCTGGACTCCTGTCCCTGTTCTAACCAGTCCCTGGATGCCTAAGAGGACACACACCAGGTCACATCCTCAGTAAAAACCCCAGACCCCAAACAAAGCAGAGACTCTCTCTCCTCTTCCTTTCTGGAGTCTCCCAGACCATCTGTTTCTAGCTGCTCGCGCTCTCTCTCTCTCTCTCTCTCTCTCTCTCTCTGTATCTTCAATAACCTCTGCTCTCATTCCCTCCCAGGTCGTATTTGATTTCTGTCCTACACATAGCGAAAGACCCTCTTGGCTGCTCGTAGGGGGTCCCCTCTGGGTCCTCAGACCTGGCCTGCCTACGTCGCCACGATCATCTGGGCCAGGACGGTTATGTCTATATGCTGACCTGTCAGAGCACAGAGAAGTGTCTCCCAGCACGAGGAAACGGTATCAGGAGCCAGTTCTAGAAGTCTCCTGGAGTCCAAGGGGTTTAGGGCCTGGCGGCTCAGAGTGAGGTCCCCGGACCAGCAGCCGTGGCATCGCAGGGAGCTCGTCGGTCGCCCGGACTCCTGAAACTGTTGAGGGTTTTGCAAGGCTTCTCCAGGTGTCTCCTGTGCACAGAGTGTTTGAGAAGCGAGGGGCTTACGGCACGCTTGCTCTGGGGACGCGAGGCCATGGAAGTGCTAACCAAGGACGTCAGCCTGGGAGCAAGGAGACGGTCAATTGCAAGTCTGAATGCCGAGATTCCTCCGCAAAATCCCTCCGCCTCCCTTTGGACATCGGGCATCCGAGAAGTAGCTAACAGGTGTGTTGGACGCCCTCAAGCAAGTTGCCAGAGCAGCCGATGCCCCCCAATGTCACCGTGGAGGAAAGAAAACAAGGGAGGTCGTTTTCCTGAACCCCCAGCCTAGAGCGGCCACTATCTGACCACGGCGTTCACGGCTCCATTTCCCTGGACCTCACCCAGCACCCTGTGCGCTGGAAACATCAGCGTGAGATCAGTGAGTGTGCTCATGCAGCCGGGTGACAGATCTGAATTAAGCGGTCCCCGCCTGGGCCATAAATCTGCCCCTGGGAGCAGCCAGCCGGTGACCTCACGGCTGGCTTTCGTCGTGGGGGCTTTGGAGCCAGGCAGCGAGGCGTCTCTGTCTCCAAGACAGGGCACTCTGGTCAGAAAAGAGAGGACAATGCTGATGAATTCAGAGTCTTCAAATAAATTCTAGTCGGCCACCATAAATTCCCTAAAGTCTGGTATTACATCTCGATAATTGCTTTCCCTACCTTCTAAATTCTAAGATGTGCAATGGCTGTCTTCCCTCCGGGTAAAGAAATAGCGAGGATTCCTCCCCCAAGGAACAAAGCATCCGGCTGTGTGGTCACACCGCATCCAACACAGTGAGGTCACGCAGTCCCCGACAGACGCCGAAACCAGTGGTTCCCCAACTGTTTGGACTAGAGATGTCGAAACCCAGTTTTGGTTTCCTGGAATTCTCCCTCCCCCAGCACGGCCCCTGGTAAACCAAATTTTTTTTTTTTTCCGCCAAGACAGGTTTTGAATAAATGCTGCATTCAAGATTCCACCACGCTTCAAATAAACACGGGATGGTCAGCCGCCAATCCCCAAATCCTGCCTTATTGTTTGAAAAACAAATGTTCATGACGATGATTTCCACCCCCCACCCCCACCCCCGGCCTTTGCCCAGAATCTGCCGAAATGGCCGGTGGCTTTTCCTTTGCACTTGGTGACACAGAGAGAGAGGAAGAGTCACAGTTGCAGGGAACTGTCCCCGTCCGCCTACAAGTCGGCTTGCGCTGTCCTGTCTCCATGTCACGAGCTGAACTGACAACCTCCCCGCCCCCCATCACCCCCACCACGCCTCCGTCTTCTGACTGTGTCCCCTTGGACATGTTCCGGAGGACAGACAGGGCCATCCTCGCCCGGGTCAGATACCGTCGGGAATGTGGTGTCACTGGGCGTAAAGGCTGCATTCAAAACAGATCATTATTTTACCTGTGCCCTGCTCTCTGCCACGAGTCCCCACTACCGAGAAGAGCGGGCTGCATGTGGATTCCATTTTCAACTCCAGCGAAGCTGGCTTTGCGTTCCCAGCCCTGCCACCTCTCCGGGGCTGTGCTCCTGCCGGGCCCCGGGGCTCACGCTGCTTCCCGACAGATGCCAGCACCCGTCAGCAGGCCTCGGGGACCACGGGGATTTCACTGTTCTGAAGCAGACGTGCAGGAAAGAGGAATTTCCCAAGGTGGACACCGGGGTTGGAGAGGGGAGGGTGGTCAAAGCACGGATACTTAGGCTGCATGGTCTCAAAAGTCCTAAGGTGGGAAATTCCACGACGTCGCCCTGTGCCTGCAGACGCATCATTTAGGGTCCTCTGCTTCTCGAGAAGCTACGGGAACTTCAGGTGGTGGGTGTGTGTCCGGCTGGCCAGTCCCGGGGCCTGGAAGCCTGAGGAGTTAAGACGGAAGTTCTGCTTCCTGGGCGTTTCTTTTACTCCGTCCGTAGCGCCCTCCCGCGGCCCCTGCCCGGCCAGCCCCTGAGCGTCCCCCTGCACCCACACACACCCCAAAACAGGCAGGACCAAGACCTCAGAGGGCCCAGTGAAACCTGGAAATGGCCCGAGGTAGACAGGAGAAGGTCCCGTGGCTCAGACCCCAGCCCCCTGGCGTCCCCGGTGGTCCCCCGTCGATGAGACAGAGATGGGAACAGAGCAGAACAGAGGAAGAGGGCTGGGGCTGAGCCGGGAAGGTGGCTCAGGCAGACGAGGGCAGAGAGAGGCTGGCCCTGTGTGTATTTGCATAAATCCCAGGCCTTGTAACCAAGAAGAGGCCCTCAAAGTTCGAGAGGGGGAAATAGCCCCATTTTTTGCCACGGTTTATCAACTCTCGAGGTCAATTTCTTTGTCCCTCCCACCAAGCGGGGCCCCAGGCTGAAGATATAAACAGGTACTATCTTGGTCTAGTTCGAGCTGCTCTAACAAAACACTGCAGACCAGAGAGCTATAAACAACAGACATGCATTTCTCACGGTTCTGGAGGCCGGGAGTCCAAGATCAAGGCACTGGCAGATTCGGTGTCTGGGGAGAGCCCTCTTCCTGGCTCATAATGGCCGCTTCTCGAGGGGTCCTCAGGTGGCAGAGGGCCCAAGGGTGCTCTGGGGGCTCTGGTCTTGTGACCTAATCATCTCCCAGAGGCCCCCGCGCCCCACACCACCACATCAGGCATTAAGATTTCAACATACGAACGGGGGTGGGGGTTGGACACACCAACATTCCGACCATAGCAGGTGCACAGAACCTGTGTGATGGCAGAATCTGGGAGATCCAGCTTCCTTATGAACACCTCCAATGCTGGGGAACGCCAGCTCCCAAAGAAACCTATTCCGGGGGTCGAAGCCACAGCACAGGGGCACCCAGGGGGGCAGCCAAGGCTGGAAGAAGATGCCCAGAAGACCCCTGAGGTGAGGCGGGCTGCCTGGGAAGGCAAATGGAATGGGGCGCACAAGGCGGGCTGCAAGTCCCCTGCTGGGGGTTTGTGTGAGCCTTTGATGAAATGGCGGAGGGACCCCGAGGCTGCACGTCGGCCACCTGATGCTGGGTTCTCGGGGACCAGCCGAGGACTGGGGGGGGAGGGTGGAGCCCCGGGCCGGCTCCCATGCCTACTGTTCCCTGCATGCACAGTGCGAGGGAGAAGAGCCACTGTCGCCAAAGTGGGCTCCGAACCAGGACTTGAGGCAGAGCCCAGCCTCCTCGTCTACCTTCACGTCCACGGACCTCAGCTGCATCGTGGGCAAACTGAGGACAAAGATACCCAGCCAGTCATTCCCGGCATCACATGAACCACGGATGTTAGGAGACCTTATAAAAACGTGAGTGCTTCTCGTTATTACTTTCGTTCTCAATGTTGTCGGAAATACTAATAACGTTGTCACGAGATACCCTGGTGGCAGCCAAGCCGGTTGCCAGGAAATCAGAGCACCTCTGAGGCCGCTCCCTCAATGGCTCGCGTCCTGCAGAGACCACACAGCACACAGTCTCCAGCACAAGCTGGTTTCTACCCTGTTCTTCAGACTCGGGGGACCACACAGGTTAAGAGCACCCCAGCGGAGGCACTTAGGTGGCTCAGTCGGTTAAGCGTCCGACTCTTGATTTCGGCTCAGGTCGTGACCTCGTGGCTCGTGGTTCGAGCCCCACGTCAGGCTCTGCGATGGCAGCACACTCTCTTAAAATACAGAAATAATTTTATTGTTTATTAATAAATAATATTCATTGGGGGGTGGAGCCATCAGCCCTTAACAAAAGGACAAACGGATGATCTGGGATTCTCTGTCACCTTGTACGACCTGCTGTCCCCTGACTCTCCCGCTGCCCTCCCACCCACCTGGGACCCCACAAGGGAAGGGGTGAGCTGCTGTCCCGTCGCCAGGGAAGGTGAGCAGCGGGGCGGCCAGCAGGCGCCCACGTGCTGCCTACCAGACCAGCCACCAGTCAATGGCCACTTCAGGCAAAATGCAATCAACGATGTTCTGTCCAGCTACCTACGGTGGATTCTGCATCGGGCTGCAATTACATCACGACCTGGAGTGTCGACAGGAAGGCTAAGACTAGAGCTCTGCCCGCCCTTGGCTCTGAGCGGGGCCGCGGCAAAAGCACCTGCCTTCTTACTTCACCCCCGCTGCGGATTAAAAATGTTTTGGGCCCAACACGTGTGGATTGCCAGCCTCGGGCTCCAGGGTAGAGGGCCTTTGGAGGCACCTGCTTTCCCCACAGCAGCTGCTCCCTACGTGTTGGAACCTGCTTCAGATCTCACCCTGCGGGAGAGATCAGCGGGGGCGTAACAGAGGGAAGGGTCGTGTTCACGCCCCAGACGAGAGCTGCCTCTGGGTTCAGGCTCAGCCGAGCCGACGGCCTCTCCACGCGGTGATCGAACGTGTGGGAAGGTCACCCCGCCTCAAACAGATCCGGACTGGGTTGACCCCTTCCTCCCCCCAAGCTCCATCAGCGTCGGATGGGCATACGGAGCTTTGCACCAACTTCAGAGGGCAAATTCATTCAGGAACAAGTTTCTAAGTGTCCGCAAAACCTAACTCCAGACGCGTTGTTATCATCCAACGACCACAGTGAATAAATTGGACTCTTTATACCGGAATGAAATGCATCGCACAGCATTACTGCCGGGATAACATTTCCCATTTTAAAAAATCACATGCCCTCATTAATTTTTCAGTGAAATGGACATAACACACCCTTATCAATTTCCCCAGTGGACATAACTGACCCTCGTGTGCAAGGGGAACTTTCACGAATGCCTGAGGTTGGCTTTCCTCACAACAGACCCTCAGGCAAGGATCTGCTTGCAAACAGGTGATTTGGGTCATGGTCCCTGGAAGCACAGGGGAGGAGGGAAGACAGGGACTTTTATGGCAGGTCCGTCCTCCTGGGCCCCACTGAGAGACCAAAGAGGACACACCGCAGAGTTGTCCCAAGCAGGCAAGAGGGGCCTGAGGCATTTCTCCACCGACCACGGTCCCCACTGGTTGGGGGTCACTCCAACTCACCGTCCTCAGCCCATCCCGTGGGCAGGACAGGCTCACACCTGAGACCAGAGAACGTCCTTGTCAGCACACAGACATAAGCAGGACCCTGCTGGTATGTTCATGAGTTCCCCACCCCCCACACCACCACCAGCAGGCAGGCACCTCGGGGGGAGGGGCCCCAGGATGTGGCTGGGCACCCACAGCCGCCAAGGGAGGAGCATGCATGCTTCTGTCCCCTGCATTTGTGTGTGGGTTTAAAGAACTTTGCTGCTGCCCGACGACCCCACCAGGGTTCTCCAGAAAGGCTCGCCTGCCCCCTGCCGCACCCCACAAACCCTCGTCCCACCTCTGGGGCCACGTGCACGGACAGGTGTGCACCATCCAAGGAGGAACCGCATTTCTCTGCCCCCTACAGCTCGCCTCCTCCCTGTGCCCTCTGCTCTCCTTCGCGGACCCCACAATCCACGGGTGGTTCATGCCCCGCAAAACAGGAGTCACCATGACCCTCCCCAGGCCCTCATCCCGCACTTTCCGTCAGCCTCCAGTCCTGGGAATGTGGCCTCCCGAGTCTTCTTCTGATGGGCCTCTGTTCCCGCTGCCACGCTGGCCCGCACAATACCGTGCCTCCACTCTGGACACGAGCCACCACCGCCAGCGTGTCCACGCGGCACGTGGCGGGCCTGACGCCTGGGAGCTCTGTAAGCATTTCCCAAGTGAATAAACGAGGGCGTGAGTGAACGCCGCTCCTTCAAACACACTTGGGATCCACCGTCACGCACACACAGCCTTTTGCCGCCACTCCCCTCGCAACTCTCAGCCTAAACGTCACTTGCTCCCAGACGCTGCCTCTGGCTCTGACAGCACTGGGCGTCTCCTTGAAACAACCTGACGCTTTCATCAGACCCCCGGTCACGGCAGAATCAGAGATCTGTACAATTGCGCATTTGGTGATCATCTGTCGTCTCCATGAGACCGCCAACTCCCTGAAGGCCAAGATACCCAGACTCCCCAGCTCCTGGTACCGAGCGGTAGGCAACACAGTATCTGGGGAAAGGTACAAGAACGCGTTGGATTTGAGGTCGGTCTGCCACCCCCCCCCCCCAGAGCTGGGGGGACCTCGTCCAGCTCTCGTGGGACCTGGGTGCTCCCGGGAGCTGAGAACTCAGAGCCACCGGCAGGGGTGAGACACGCTCTTAGACGTGTGGGCTCCGAGCGAGAAGGGACAGGAGCCTGCGGGG
This sequence comes from Panthera uncia, assembly GCF_023721935.1. NCBI lineage: Eukaryota > Metazoa > Chordata > Mammalia > Carnivora > Felidae > Panthera > Panthera uncia. The sequence goes on from NC_064810.1 coordinate 3,632,997, forward strand.
CTGGCTGGAGGGGCTTCCAGGCAGCTGGACAGCTGGACGGGGAGTTCGGCTCTTGCCCTGTCCCCCACAGACCAGGGAGGGTGGCTCTGCCCAGACATCAGTTTAGGACCGATGACAGAGCGGAGCCTTGGCTGAGGAGACGGCAGGCCTCCTTATGCAGCTGATGAGCAAACTCCAAACAGACTGAGGCATGTGGAGGAAAGGGACCCAGAGCCACAGGTCACGGCACAGCCCGAAAGCAACAGAGGGGGAAATCCAGAGGGCCAGGTGGGCCGCCGGGGGGCCGGAGCCACGGCGCCCTGGGAAGGCGTGCGGGAAACCCAGGGTCTTAGGACAGGGCTTGGGGGTGGCGGTCGGGTCGGGTCACTGAACGTGTGAGAATCCCGTCAGAGGAAGCGGTGAGGCCACCCCCAGCTTGGGCTTCACGCGGTCAGGTCAAGGTCACCGGGCCCAAGCTCCAGACTGGTTGGGTTTGGCAAGGCCGGCCCCTCGGTGAGCCCTGGGGACTCCTGGATAAGCTGGAACACAGGGGCAGAGAACGAGCCGGGGAAAACAGACCGGGGCAGGCGCCTCCTGGGGAGGCTGGCGTCCACCGGAACCGGTAACTTAGGATTTGCTACGGCTCTCCTTCGGTTCAGCCTTGCCCGCGTCCTGCTTGGCCAGTAGTAAAACCAGGCATCCGTTTCCTGTTGCTTCTACAACGCTTACCACAAACTTCGTGGATTAAAACAGCACCAATTGAGTACCGCAAAGCTCTGGAGGTCAGAAGTCTAAAATCCGAGTGTGGGTGGGGCCGCATTCCTTCCAGAAGCTCTCGGGGGCAACCTGTTTCTTTGTCTTCTCCGGCAGTTAGGGGCACCTGGCGTCCTTGGCTCGCGGCCCCTTCATCTTCGAGGCCCGCAGCACAGCACCTCTTCTCCTTCCCTCACCCTCCTCCCTCCCTCTTTCCTTGCAAGGACCCCCGTGATCGCATTTAGGGCCCATCTGGATAATCCAGGACAATCTTCTCCTCTGGAGACCCTCAACTGAATCACATAACGCAAAGTCCTTTTTGCCATGGAAAGGAACATATTCACCGGCTCCAGGGAATAGGATGTGGGCCTCTTTGGGGAGAGCGGAACAGAGAAAGCAGGGGGAGTGTCCCTCAGCTCCAATACTGGGACCTGAGAGCGGGCTTGGCAGGAAAACCCAAGGGGCCTCCGTCATCACAGCCAGAGCACAGCCCCAAGGACAGGGAAGCCTGATACCAAAGTCACGGAAGGGGACAGCAGGCGGGGAGCTGTATAGAACTGACAGATGGCTCGTGGTTTAGCCAACACATAGCCTCTGTTTTCCAACCTAGAAAACATTCCGGAAGGGTGCCTCAACCCACTGGGCCATCATCTCTCCAGACATCATGGTGACGGGAGTAATATCCCGTGTGAGGAAGGGGCTAGAATCCTCCCAGCATTTAGAGCCATGACACCCGTTTGCATGCTCTGAGGTCCAGAACATGTGGCTCCAAACGTAAAGAATGAGATTCATGCCAAGAGTTGACGCGATCGGCCGAGCTGCACGTCAGTTCGGGATAAACCCGCTGGCATGTGGATCCGCGCTCCTGAGTAGCCTCGATGCTGAGATGTTGTGCCTGTCTACACTCCTGTTGCTGGTTTATTCAGTTGCAAGGACCCGGCCGTAGCTCCATGCAGACCTTTGACCTGCCCCTCCCCCCCCTCCCCCCGCCATCATCCGGGGCCTCTTTTTCCACCCAGTTCTGCCAGAGAGAGCTGTTGCCAAAGGGCATCACAACGGACTGTCCCAGGACCACAGGGCAGCACGAGAATCTAACCAGTAGGGGTGACGTGTTCTGAAATACAACAGCGGCACGAAGAGGGGGCAGGTCCAGGAAGCAGGAGGGCTCCCAAGTCAGCCTTGGGCAATCCACCTGAGCCATTCCCATGCCTGGGATCTCATTTGAAGTGTAAAGTTCAATCCTTTCCAGCACATCTGCAGAGTTGTGCAACCCTCATCACGGTCGTTTCCAGAACATTTTCGTCACGCCCAGAGACAGCCTTCCGCCATCCACTCCCCTGTCTCCCTGTCTCCCCCATGACCCCCCCCCTCCGCCCCCCAGCCCTGGGCCACCACTAATCTACTTTCCGTCCCTGTGGGTTTGCCCATTCTGGACGTTTCGTCTAGCCGGGATCTCACGGTATGGGGGGCCTTTTGCGTCCGGCTTCTTTTACTTAACAGAATGTTTTCAAGGCCCATCTGCGTCGCTGCAGGTGTCGCTGTTCGTTCCTTTTCCAGCTGAATGATATTCCACAGTACGAGAGACCACACTGTGTCTCCCGCTCACGCATTGAAGGGCGCGTACACGTCTCTACCTCTTGGCTGTTGACAAGAGCGCCACAGCCCCTCCTTCCGGAGTTCTGCTTTCTCACAAAGGGATGGGGTCCCTTTCACATGGACGCGGTGCTCAGGCGGTGCCATCGGTGACCACTTCTCTGTCTCCCTAGGCAGGAGCTGCAGGGAGCACCCCAGCTCCCCGTGGAGCACCCCAAGGCTCGCAGCTCTTGGAAACTGTGGCCGGCATTGCCCTGCTTAGTGTATGGTCAGAGGACACACGGGGCCCTGTTCCCGCCACCGACGGCCTGGGCATCAGCCCAGATCGCCTGTAGACCCACCCAGTCTTCTCGGGAGACCTGACCGTGACCCCGGTGTCACTGGCCCTGAGGGCCCACAGGACAGAGTATTAAGGTCTGCAAACTCAAGACCTGGTTTTGTAACCCCCCCAATCAAAACATCATGATTCATGCTCCCGGGTGCAGTGCCCACACCCAAACACTATCATTATAAGATTCTTGGGGCAAATCTTTCCCTCCCTTGGAGCAGAGCAATGTAAAATTCTCACTTGTGCTTTCTTTTCCTGGGCCAAATCCACCGAAATCAATGTATCACTTCTTCTGCTCCCTTGCTGGGAGATCGGTGTTCGTCTTGCGAAAACTGCCTGACCCACAGCCCACTGGGAATGAGCGCTGGCAGGTGAAAGGGGGGAAACAGCTCGCGGTGTGCAAAGTACAGACTGCAATACGCACACATGCACACACAGGCACGCACACACGCACGTGTGTGGCACGGATTTGTCTGTCTGGCCCCCCAGAGACCCTTGGGCAGTGGGTCCTGAGGACCACCGGTGAAGTGACCCGGCGGGTCATGGCCACTAGGGTATTTTAGCCCCGCAGATGGAACCACGCAGGGAGAAAAACCAAAGTCACGTGGGCCAGAGATTCGAAAGTGGGGGGTGCGGAACAGTCTGGAAGGAAATCAGTGGAAAAGTAGGGTAGTTAAAACGGGCTGGCCGCTGCAGCAGGACAGGGGCGCAGACTGGGGAAGGACCTTGCAAGGAAATCTAAGTGCCGGGGAATGTGAAATGTCAGCGGGGGTGGTAAAGCGGACACCAGAGACAACCGCCAAGGCGCCTTGGGCGTGCGCTGGGAGGCGGCCACACCTGCCGGAAGGAGCAGGGCCACAGGGACGGAGACCCGAGAGAGGAAAGGGGGACTCCTGCAAGAAACCAGTGCTGCCAGGAGCCAGGGGGTCCATGCAAAGACTGGAACATAAGAGAGGGAGGGGGCCTTGGGACCCCACCGTCCGAGGGCACCTGCTATTCACCCAGAAGCCAGAGCAGGCCTCACAACGGAAGTGGTCTGCACATTCACGTGCACTGGCTGCTGTCCTGTAAGCCTGGGGCACAGGCGAGGACCAGGCTCAGACAAGGACTTGCCTGTGGGAGGGGCCCTGTCCCCCGGGGCGCAGGTGGGGACCCTGGCTCAGACAGGGACTTACCTAGGCTTACTCATGACTGCAGACCCCGGATGGGCCTGGGGCTCCTGGCTGCAGACCCCAGCCCACAGGCTGGGCAGCTGGAAGGGGCGGGCCGGGAACTGCCAGGGGGACAGCTCCCCAATACCCACCTGCCCCGGCCGTGCTCTGTGCCGCCGTCCAGCAGAGGCCCCGGCCCTGGGGTCGCCAGGAGCCGGCAGCCCACGGGGAAGACTAGTCTTGGGCGAGGCCAGGGCATCAGGTTTTGGGAAAGCTCCTGGGCGATTCTAATCACTGCCAGGGCGAGGCCCAGAACTGCGGCCCCGAGGCCTCCACTCCCACCGGCTTGGGCGGGGCCGCTTCTGGAGGTGCTCGGCAGGCTCCTGGCCGGCTGTGCGCTCGTTTTTTTAAACGTGTGAACTCCACAAATCAGCGACATCTGGTCATTCTGTAGGACTCTGTGTTTTAAAATGAGCTCCCAAACTGAAGGCCCGGGTGGTTAGCCTGAAGCAGGGCAGGTGAGGACGAGGAAGCAAGGACGAGGCCAGAGGCCCACGCCGGCGGCCCTCCAGGGGAGACGAAGGCAGGTTCGGGGCGAGCCACTCCCACGAAGGCACCGCACCTACCTGTCAGGTTATGCCAGTCCCGGGAACGCCCAAGAGCAGAGAGCTTCTCCCTTGCATCCGTGCTGGGCAAGCTGTGAGGTCTAATTTGTTCCGGGCAGGATGGGATGGCTGGACATAGAGGCAGCCCCCAGTGCTCACCCGCCACCAAGACAGGGGACCCCGGAGGAGAACCTGAGGCCGGGGACTACCTCCCTGGACCTCACCTCTCAAATCCCCACCCCTGGGGCAAGGCCCGACCAGAGCATCCCCTGGAAAACTCTGGATCAACTTGGCCTCCAGGTCCCTGAAGCCCTGGAAGAGTGTTAACCCCCAGAGACTGGGAAGGAGAGCCTCTCTGAGGATGAAAAGCCCAGCTGTGCCTGGTCAGGCTGCACTTTGAAAGAAGCCATCCAATTTGCCCACAAACACCATAAGTGAGTCAACCACACTTCAGTGAGTGCCCATGGGGCTCACGGCTCTGGCCCTGCCCTTCTTTGAAGCCAAGGGGCCCCTCCCACTTGGAACGGGGCCAGATTTTCCTTTTTTTAAAAAAATTTTTAACACATATTTGCTTTTGAGAGACAGAGAGACAGAGCACAAGTGGGGAGGGGCAGAGAGAGAAGGAGACAGAATCCGAAGCAGGCTTCAGGCTTCGAGCTCTCAGCACAGAGCCCAATGCGGGGCTCGAACTCACAAACCGTGAGATCATGACCTGAGCCGAAGTCGGACACTCAACCAACTGAGCCACTCAGGCACCCCTCCTTTTTTTTTTCTTAATGTTGATTCATTTATTTTTGAGAGAGAGAGAAAGAGAGAGAGAGAGAGTGTGTGAGGGGGAGGGGCAGGGAGAGAATCCCAAGCAGACTTCTCACCAGCAGCCCAGAGCCCAAAGCAGGGCTCGAACTCACAAACCGTGAGATCATGACCTGAGCAGAAATCAAGAGCCCCCACCAGCCTCCCCCAGATTTTCCATTGTTATACACAGTGAGCCTCTGCGACGCCACGGGGAGCAGTACAGCCAACCCTCTGGATGCCTTTGGGCTCTCCTTGGCCCCGCACCCCATCCGGGGCTTGCACGTGCTGGGGGTGGGTGGGGAGTCAGCGCCTGGACCACCCGCAGGGGTGGTGTGAGCCCTGCTCGCCTCTCCTCCTTCTCCCCACTCGCTTCTCCAAACCGCCAAACTCCAACTGACTTCCAAAGTTACTCATTTTATAGAGAAATATGTGGAAATGCCGACAAGGATTAAAGTGGAGAGAAAGCCAAGAAACCAGAACGCGAGGAAAGGAAAAGCTACCTCTCGTTCCTGGCAACAGCTCTCTCACTGCTTCGGCGGAGCGCGGGGCTGCCTGGGTGTCAAAGGCTCCTCTGTGGGGCAACTGAGGCTGCTCACCAGGGCTTCCCTTTCCCTCAGGGACCGTGAAAAAGTCATGTCGTGAATGTGGGAAAGGAAGGGTGCCCCACTGATCTGAGTTTACCGAACCCGTATAATTCAACGGTTCTGTGATCCCACAGAGATCACAGAGAACTGTGTTCTCCTACGAACACAGAAAACGTGTTTGTAGTCACCAAGTGTATACTCATGTATTTTTTTTAGCCTCTGTATTAAGAAGTCTTCATCCGATCTTGAACCACAGAAAAGGTTAGGATTAGGTACCACCGAATATAGTAAAGATCTGACAACAGAAAAGTTGGATTCTCGCCCATGGAAGAAGTCTGAAAGCCAGCATTCCAGGGCACATGCGGCAACCTCATGAGGTCATCAGAACACCATGCTTCTTTTTTTCCGTTCTGCTTCTCTCCTCCAAGTCCCCTCTTGAAACAAGATGGCTGCCAGAGCTCCGGCCATGACATCCCCATTCCAGGCAAGGGAAAGAAAGAAGCAGGGGGATGGAGAGCAGTTCCCCCTCCCTTTGAAGGAGACTTCCCAGAACTCCTGAGACAAATTTCCACGGATATCTCTTGGCAGAACATCACAAGGGAATCAAGAGTCTGGAAGGGGCAGTCCTTTAACTGGTACCTTGCCACTCCGAGTACCATCAGGCTCCCGTTACTGAGAAGGAAGGGGAGGGTGGGTGTCGGGTGGGTTCCAGCAGTCTCACACGGGCACTTAGTCCCCTGTCGAAAAGCAAGTCTATAGGCGGCCATCGTGGCATTTCTCTTCCTGTACTTCCGTGGCTAACCTAGGGAGGGAGTCAGTCGTAGTTGGTGATGATAGCACTGTCCCCAAGGTAGATGGGGGGGGGGGGTGGCAAAAGCCAGAGCAGGTGGGGAGAAGCATTGCAGGGTGTGCCTTTCTTTTTCGCTTTTCACTTTCTGCATCCACGGCCCCATCCGTTGACTGGTCGGTGGTGACCAGGCGTGTACCAGCACTCACTCCGTGCAGGTAGCCCTGACCTTGAAGCTTCCAGCATCCGTAGGACCTTTCATTGATGCCAAATGCTTGGGGCCAGGTGGCACCAGGACCAGTGTCTGCAAAGACATCAGAGCGGAAGAGGGAGAAGCCAAGTGCTGGACGGGGTTGGCCCACGCCCCGAGACCTGGCCTCGTGACCTCTCCCTCTGAATCACCTTCCCACGAGAAGGTCCCTGCTTCAAACCTGTCACCAACGGCCTCACCGCAGGGCAGAGAGGGCTTTGCCCAGAAGACCGGAGGCAGGCAGCGCTCTCCCCAGCCTCTCCTATCCTTGGAGCAGAGAGTCCTGGAGGCAAAGGCCTAACTTCTGACTCCGACGCTGTCCAGACCCGCATGCACTGGGCTCCCCGTCTGAAACCTGAGCAAACCTAGAAGGGCTCAAGCTCTCTCCATCTCCAAAGGCCTCTGACTTGTTCTTGAGAACCCAGAGGACCTGATCGGCTAACCAGCCTTGCGGGATACAACCGTGCCCTTGGAACCCAGGAGGCCCACAGCCGGCACGTCCCACTGGGGCCCTGTCCCCGCCGCGCCCACAGCAAAGGCCCAGACGTGCAGCTCACAGCACGTCGGTCTTCCTCAGCCATGTGCAGACAGTTATTCGGCAAAATGTGAGCTACGCGAAGAGTATTATTGAGAGAGGACTCTTTTCTTGCCTCTTCTTAAAATGTTTATAAATTCATACGCTTCAAAAAAACCCATAAACACTATCTCACTTTGCAAGAGGCTAAGAAACACGCGTGTCCTGCAATTTCTGGCTGATTAAAGAACAGCTTGACCCGATACATGGAAATCTTAAGGCGCTTACAGGGCCTGGAAAGAGGCACAGAAACCAATCTGAGCACAGAATAAAAATACCTCCCGGGTTTCGGTGGCAATGAGTAACACCACTGGCTCGTCTGAGCTCAGACAATTATTATATGAAAAAGGATTTAAGTCTGCACAGTTAAAATGGTAAAAAGATGTTTAACAATGAATAAGGAGACAAAAATAACCCAAGGAGTCATGCCCCACACACCCTTGCGCACAGGACGTCCGTCACGTCTGGAAACAGAGGTTGAGAACAGAGAGTGTCGCCAAGGACAGCCTCAGCCGCGAGACGTATGAGCGACACCACCTGTGTGCCCAGAGTTTATGGTCACCCCGCAGGCCCAGTAAGTGAAGGGGGGTGTGGAGGCGGAGGCATGGAAGAAGTCCAAGTTCTACAGACTATGGGCATTTTCTCAAAACGTTTCAACTCTCAACTCAAACCACCCTGCGGTACTGGGGGAGGGGGGCGCCCACGTCTCTCGGGCCCCCTGGCTTAGTCTTCCGGGAAGACCCCTTTCTGTCCTTAACCCAGCAGGACTAGAATTCTCTTCAGATGGCCCCGGTGCTCAGACCTCTGCTCCCTCAACCCTACCTCGGAGGCTCTTGAAGAACAAAGGCTTCTCTCCTCCAGGCTAAAAGCCACATGCCATGGCCATGGGCCAAAGGAAAGATTCGCTGGCCACCAGCCGTGCCACCCGCTGTTAATGAGCAAGAGAGGGGAAGCCTGGGGCGGAGCGGGGGACGCCCCTCTGATCTCTGCTGCGTGTAGGCAAGAAGGAGCTGCCAACATTTCTCCTGGTGTGGTTGTAACAATAGCAACTCACATTCACTCAGCCTCTCCGTGGGCCAAGCGCAGCGCGAAGTGCTTTTTCATGTGTTGTTGTCAAAATATTAAAAATAATCACCCAACAGTTAGGCTCTTTCCCCTACGTAAACCACTTGACGCTCACATCACATATCGTCCTGATATCATCCTGCCTTCTCTCTTCCCCAGACACGCGCACGCGCACGCGCACAGTCTTGCTGTCCTAATTTCTTTCCTTGAGTTCTTGAGCCAATTTTAATGAGGATGCCACCCCCATCAGTCCCCGAAAACAAATTTCAAGGTCACCAGTGACAACCCCATTCTTCCATGCAGTGCTCAGTTCTTAGCTGGCTTCTTTCTTTCTTTCTTTCTTTCTTTCAAGATTTTATTTATTTGTTTGTTTGTTTTCATGGTTTTATTAATTTTTGAGAGGGAGAGGGACAGAGTGCAAGCGGGGGAGGGGCAGAGGAAGAGGGAGACAGAATAGGAAGCAGCTCCAGGCTCTGAGCTGTCAGCACAGAGCCCGACGCGGGGCTGGAACCCACGAACTTCGAGATCATGACCCGAGCCAAAGTTGGAGGCTTAACCGACGGAGCCACGCCCAACGTGGGGCTTAAACTTACAACCCTGAGATCAAGAGTCACATGCTCTACTGACTGAACCAGACGCCCCAGTTGGCCTCTTGACTCTGCAGCACTGGACGTTGTGGATCACTCCCACCTTCTAGAGCAATTTGTTACTGACCACATCTGGCCCATAGGATGACTTACCAGGGATTAGCAAAACCCAACACTCTGGGCAGAGGCAGTTCCGTGAGCATCTAGCCCACGAGCAGAACGAGGCAGCCCCCTTCCCCTGGAGCCTTTATGCAGTATGCAGACTACACAACAGTACAGGGCAGTTCCGCAGGGCTACAGGCTGAAGAGCCGTCCGACTGTGAGAAGTCAGAGGCACAGAACAGGGAACCGGAACAGACCCCGGAAGAGGCAGTTGGGAATGGAACGAGGTTTCTAGAGGAAAGAAGCAGAAAGGAGAAGGAGAGACGCATGTCCTCCAATGGGGTAGGAGCCTTCCACTGATCCCCCACCAAGAATCCGAGCCAGGGCTTCTGTGAGGGCGTATTCTGATTTTTAGGAAATACGCACTGAGGTATTTTGGAGCAAGGCTCATGACGTATGCAATGTACTCTCGAATAATTCAGATCCATATGTGGACCCATGCAGAGCAGTGTAGCAGAAGTTCTAGCAGACAGGGCGGGGGGTCTGGGGTCTCGGGCACATGGGAAACCTCGTACTCTTCCTGTAACTTCCAGCTTCCCTGCGAGGTTCAAGTGACTTCCATCTAAAACGCTATTTTAGAAGAGAAACTAAGGGCAAAACCATGGAGACGGAAAAAAGATCAGTGGTTGCTAGGGTTTGGGGAGACCAGCGAGATGAACAGGCAGAGCACAGAGGAATTTTCAGGCCGTGAAGCTGGTCTGTACCATTTTTTTAAATGTTAATTTATTTTTGAGAGCGAGAGAGAGAGAGAGAGAGAGAGAGAGGGGCAGAGCACGAGCAGGGGAGGGGCAGAGAGAGTGGGAGCACAGAGTCCGACGCGGGGCTCGAACTCGGGAACTGCGAGATCATGACCTGAGCTGAAGTTGGCCGCTTAACCAACTGAGCACCCCCGCCCGGCACCCCTGATCTGTACCATTTATAATGGCGGATGCGCGGCGTCACGCCCTCGTCCAGACCCACGGAACGAGCAACACGGAGCGAGCCCCACTGTCAGCCGTGGGCTCTGGGTGCCGAGGGTGCGTCAGTGGGGGCTCAAGTACCATAGCAGGTGCACCTCTCTGGTGGGGAGGGGTGACCCCGATGGGCCTTTCTTCCCACGTGTGGCTGGGGCTGGGCAGTGTCGAGGAGCGTGGGCAAAGACTCAAACCCACGGGGAGACTCAGCAGGCACAGAACCCTCCCCACCCCACCCCCACACACAATCACAGCCACCTTGCTCCCCACCCCCACCGCGGGGGGCTCCGTGGTGGGGCCCGTGGGGGACCTCCCGATGGAGGTAGCATCCCAAGTAACGTTTTGTTTCAAGGGGTATAAATATCGCAGCATCGGTCAAAGTTTTGACTCTTCGCTTCAGAACTACTCTCCCGAACCAGCGACTGATCTCACCATTCACATTTCTGCTCAGGGAAATATTCCGGAGAAAACAAGTCTCCATAAGCAAGCCTCGCCAAAAATACTGTTTCCTAATATCTTTGTGGGTAGAAAAAGAAACAGTCCTGTACTAAAGGTTCAGCAGAGAGTCTTAAGAATGATCCTTGCGTGAAGGAAGACGGAGAGGCATGAAAAGATTCGTCACCTCTTAGTTTTAAAGAAAGCCTGTAGGGGTGCCTGTGTGGCTCAGTCGGTTAAGCGTCCGACTTCGGCTCAGGTCGTGATCTCACGGTTCGTGAGTTCGAGCCCCGCGTCGGGCTCTGCGCTGACAGCTGGGAGCCTGGAGCCTGCTTGGGATTCTGGGTCTCCCTCTCTCTCTGCCCTCCCCTGCTTGTGCTCTGTCTTTCTCTCTCTCTCAAGAATAAATAAAACACTAAAAAAAAAAAAAAAATTTTAAAGAGAGCCTGTGGGTTATGCCCCAAGCCTAAAACCCAGAACTAAAAAGATCCAGAAAGGATCGCTCTGAAATTCTGCCCTCCTCTCAGCTTTCTAGGGGGAGCACAGCAAGGTTTCAGAGATTCAGGACTGCGAACTTAAGCTTTCAACCCCTTTTGAAGAAGAGCTTGTTTTTTGCATTGTTTCTTTTTCTCTTGAACATGTATTTATTTAGAGGGGCACCTGGGTGGCTCGGTCCGTGAAGCGTCTGACTCTTGATTTTGACTCAGGTCAGGATCTCACGGTTCATGAGTTCAAGCCCCGTGCCAGGCTCTGCCCGGACAGTGCAGAGCCTGCTTGGGATCCTCTCTCTCTCCTTGCCCCTCCCCCAGTGGTGCACACTCTCTCTCTCTCTCTCTTAAGAATAAACGTTTAAAAATTTTAAATAATGAAAAATGTTTAAAAATAAAAAAGATGTATTTATTGAGATAAAAGGAACATATGATGAATTCGTTCTCATCTCACAATAAAAGCATGTCTGTTTATAACCAAATTATCATGTTGTACACCTTCAACTGATAGAGGGTGACGCGTCAATTACGCCTCAAAAAAACGGCATCCTTTTTAGGTGTGCAGCCCCCCCTTGTCGGCAATGCAGGAGCCACATTACCACGACCACCATCGAGACCCGGGGCACGCCATCTCCTCAAAAGCTCCTCCGTGCCCCTTTGCTGTCAGTCACCTCCGCCCACCCTCAGCACCCCCGATTTGTGTCCCTGCGGTTTGGCCCTTTCCAGGATGTCGTAAGGGCAGCATCGCACAGTGGGTAGCATTCAGCCCCTGGCTTCTTCCGCTTAGCATAATGCTTTCGAGCTCAGACACCGTTCATTTGCCGAACGGTGTTCCAGTGCGTGGACGTGACCCTCCTTCATCCAAGTGCCAGCTGACCATGTGGGTCGTCTCCGGTTTGGGTGATAAAGCTGCTAGAGGTTTTCTTCCGTCTCGGGTAAAGAGCCGGGAGGGGCGCTGCTGGGTCGCAGAGGAAAGCCTCCGTGTGACTGCATGAGAAGCGGCCGCCTGTTTGCCACGTGGCTGCACCGCTTCCCGCCAGCTGTGGATGAGCCCTTGCCGGCCTCTGATATCGTTGGTGCTTCTCACGTTAGCCGTTCTAACAGGAATGTGGCGGTATCTCGTTATCGTTTTAATGTCCGTTTTCCCTAATGACTAACGATGTCGAGCATCTTTTCATGTGTTTATTCGGGGTCCGTGTCTCTCGTTTGGTGAAGGGCCGGCTCAGCACACTTTCAGAAATGGAGGTTCTGCATTTTCTTGCCCCAGCTGCTAACGTGAGGTGGGAGGGGGCACGCGGGAGGCATCTCAACGTGCTGGTCTCCATCATTTTCCTCCACGGGACCGCTAATGATGCCCTGGAGGGCCCTGAGGTCCTGTAGGACACACGCGGCACCCTGAGAAGCTTCCTCACGTGAGAGATCCCGGTACTCGGAGCACGTTGGTCCCATGGGAGGTACGTGCTGTCTTCTGATCCACACCGTAGGGAAGGTTCCATATAGGGCCTCTCCGATTCTGTATTTGCAAGCTGCCCTGAGTGGGAGACAAAGCGTGGTGGCCGTGCAGCTGGCACATGCAGTGCTCCCCAGAATCTGAAGCCTGCCTGGTGCTGGACCCTTGGGGGTGGCCGGATTTTGTCTGTCTTAACCAAGTTCTTGCACCCACGAGGGCAACTGGGGCCGTGCGGCCAGGTCACCCTTCGGCACTGGATGGGAAGAGAAGAGCTGGACCCAGAACGGATCGCAGCGGGGCTCTGGAACCTCACGTAGGCTCCTGGCATGAGAGCGACGTGCCTCGCGGCTCCTGAGCCCCCGTCTGCATTGGCTAAGGCCGCCACCCTACGCCAAGGTGCTTGTCTTTTCTCCGTGCACCGTCTGTGCGGCCTCCTAGCGGCAGCCTGTCGTCACCCCGGGCTCCCCTTGTCCCCCATGCAGCTGGTGCCCACGCCCGATGCTCTGAGCTAGTGCTGTGCAGCCAGATCAACCCTGCCACCCTTCGGCCAGGGGACGGGGGGCAACGTCTGGTCATGTCTTTGGTCCGGTGTCTGATAAACACACAGACAGCCCCCCACACCCAGGAAGGATCCGGTCCCCAGGGTCAACAGCACGGACGCTTTCTGCTTCAGATCCATGGGCATTCTGCTCAATGACGGACGTGTCTCGTGCTTGGCTGTCACTAACACCGTGGCATTTTGGGTCATTGCAGGGCTCAGGAACTACAGGGTTATCATTAGTTCCATTCTATTTTTATCCTCATCGGGGAAAAAAGGAAAACGGCAAAGACAAATGAAGAAGGCATGAATAATGGATATGCCCAACGATTTGACATAAACGGGACTGCAGACATAAGCATGCCTCTGACAGATTTACAACTGTCACATCAAAGGCTAGCAAGCCCCTGCACAGTGGCCGGCTCTCCAGGCGTCGAGTCTGAGAAACCCACGCATTAGCTCTCATGGTGAGGTCTTATTTTTTCTCATTTTCACACCGTTTTAATTTGGAGGCTTAGAAAAACTGATTTGTTTAAATAAAAGTAAATTGGAAACTAGATTGGCCATATGCGATAGTTAATTTTCCATGTGATGCATCATCACATATAAATTTTGTATGTGATCATCACCTTGGCTAGGCTATGGCACCCCGCTTCCGGTCAAACGTTATTCTAGATGTTTCTATGAAGGCATGTTTGAGATGACATTAACAATGAATCAGGGGACGTTGAGTGGGGCGGGTTGCTCTCCGTGACGTGGGTGGGCCTCGTTCAATCAGTTGAAGGCCTCAGAGACACAGACTGACTTCTCCCAAAGAAGAGGGAATTCAAAAGACAAAATGGAGGCTCGAACTGCAACTCTTGCCTGGGTCCCCAGCCTGTCGGCCCACCCTGAACTTTCTGGACTTGCCGGCCCCCATTATTACGTACGATAATTCCTTAAAACAATTATTTCTCTCTCTCTCCCCTTGTAAATGCATATGAATATTCATAGATGTGTGTGTGTGTGTGCACGGGCACACACACACACATCCTGTTGATTCTGCTTCCCTGGAGAACCCTAACATATTCCAGGGCTCGATAACCTTGGGGTCTGGTCCGCTGCTTCCACGAAGTAAACAGAAGCTCAGATCGTGTGCAGCCCCCTCCTGGGTACAGGGACAAGGGGGTGGGAAGCCACCCTGATGTGCAGCAAAAGATGGGAGGCTTTGAGGAGGAAAAAGCTCAGGACAAGTTCACGCCACAGCTGAGCTGGACCAGCGCCAGGTGAAAAGTGTGGCGAGCGCGGGGCAAACAGCACCCCATCGTGTGATGTGACCGGCAGTCCTAGGAGGTGCTGCTGGGGTGAGGCCCGGCTCCTTACCCCCTCCGTGGTCTTGCGCGGGTCCCAGGATGCAAAAGAACGTCACAAGTATCTGTTGAAGGAACAGACGGGTGAGTGGATCCCTGTAGGTCAAATAAAGGGAGTCCCTCCGCACACACGCGCGGCTGTAACCTTTCACTCTCCCGAGCGACTCATGGGACCTCACGAGGCGGCCGGCCCTCAGAACCCGTTCTAACACGTGCTTCCGTGGCTACTCCGTGCTCCTTTCTGAAACACAGGTTTTAAAAACCTGTTATCCCAAGTGTCTGAAACGAAAATGCTCCCCGCAATGTTTAGAAGTTTTCGTAAGAGACCTTGTCACGGCTTGGATTGCGTTCCCCCAAAACATACATTGAAGTCCGAAGCCAGATGCCCGGGGGACGGGACCTTATCTGGAAACAGGGTCTTTGCAGACGTGATCGAGCTAAGACGGGGCCATGCTGGAGTAGGATGTGCCCACAGTCCAGTGACTGGTGTCCCTATGACAAGAGGACACAGACACAGGGGAGGGGAGGCCAGGAGACGCCAGGGGCAGAGACTGGAGCGGGACGGCCACGAGCCAAGGGTTGCTGGCCCCCCGGGAGCTGGGAGAGGCGGGAAGGCCCCTCCCCTCGAGGCTTCAGGGGAAGCACAGCCCCGCCGACAGCTGGGTTGTGGGCTTTCTCGCCTGGACACTGTGAGGAAGTAAACTGCTGCTGGCTAAGCCGCCTGCTCTGAGGTCCTACAGATGTGAGTACAGGTGTCATAATGACTAGAACAAGTCTGTGCCCCAGGAGCAAGCACTGGGGCTGAACACAACGGAAACTTCCATCCTGAAACATGACCCCTTCCATCGCTGGTACGCCTGGGGTGCTTCCATCATGCTGGCACCTGTCCACCGTCTGATACGTCAGACTCATTAACTCGGCCCTTCAACAACCCAGGGGGAGACCCAGGCACAGAGAGGCTGAGTGAGTCACTCCTGGCCACACACACAGCTCATCCCTGGTGGGGTCGAGATAGAACTCAGTTTGGACCCAGAACCTTCTCCTTAAGCACTGAGTGATACAGCCTGCATCAATGTCCTGGGACCACTGTAAAAAGCGACCACAAATCAGGTGGCTTAACACCACAGAGATGTCCTGTCTCACAGTCCTGGAGGCCAGAAGTCCAAAGTCGAGGCGGCCGCAGGACCGTGCTCCCTCCGAGGACTTGAGAAGAGTCCTCTGGGTCTTTCTCAGCTTCTGCTGGCTGCTGGCAATCCTTGGCTTTCCTCGGCTCGGGGCCACCTCACTCCAGTCTCTGCCCCTGTCGCTACATGGCCTTCTGTCCCCTGTATCTCTGTGTTCTCCCCCTTATAGGGACACCGGTCCCTGGATTTAGGGCCCGCCCCACTCCAGCATGGCCTCGTCTCGATTACGTCTGCAAAGACCCCATTTCCAAATCGGGTCTCATTCCCAAGTTCAGAGGGTTAGGAAGTCGACATGTTTGGGGACACAATTCAACCCATAAGGGCTCAACTGTCCCTGGGAATGCTGCGCCCTCGGGGGTGCTACGGGCCAGTGGGCAGGAAGCAGAGCAGTCTCCCCAGGGCTCCCCGAGGGCCAGGCTGGGGTCCGCTCACCGGGGCACCTGACAAAGCCACCCGCAAGCACGCGCAAGGGAAGCAGAGATGGCCGGTGACCCGGGACCTCTGTGCTTGCTCCGGGTGCGGCTTCTCCGTGCCCGCATCTGAGCCTCTGCTTCCAGAAGCATCCTCTCAGCGCACTGGTCTCTGCAGGAGGCATTATTCCTGGTGAGTCTGCCGCCCGGCACAGCGTGAGGACTAGAGAGAGACGGCAGCTCACTCCCCCGACGGCCGGTCAGTGAGAGCACCGAGCACAGGTCAGTCACCACGCGGGACCATGAACTGTCGGTCCCGAGCTCACGGTACCGCTCCCGGCCATTCCCTCCTCCCGGCCCAGCCTCTCGCGCCTCCAAGCCCCGACGGCTCCCCGCTCTGTCCAGTCCCACCCGCTCTCGGCTGCCCTGCACCCGTGGCCGAACGCCCCGTCCCCTCCACGTCTCTGACCACGCGGCCACCACGGCTCGCGACGGCCTCCCGGGTGGAATTCGGACCCATGCTGCCCCCGCCCGTCTTCCCCTCCACCCCCACGTCCCACCCCTCCTCTTTGTTCTTCGTGCCCCGCCTGCCCGCTCAGCCAGCATGAAGCCCCACTGTGTGCAGGCGCAAGGCTAACCCCTGGGGCTGCGAGCAGGACGAAGCGTGTGACGGGTGAGAAGGCACCTGTCATTGCACCCGACTCTCGGGGCTGTGCCGGGAATGCACGGGAATCCCAAAGGAACAGCAAGGAAAAACTCCCTAGCTCTGTCCGCAGAGGTCAAGGAGGGCTCCCCAGAGGCCCCAGAGGCGGTGACGCCCTGGCTGTGTTGAGGGATGAGGAGGGCGCTCCCGGAAGAAGGAGGTGAGGACAGGGGACACGAGCTACCTGGCCGCAGGTCAGCTCTACCTGGAGGCTACACGGCCTGTAGGCCCTGAGGCCACACCAGCCCAGCCCTGCACGTCCTGCTAAGGTCGGAGTGATGTCACCAACACCCACTGCCACAATTCCACACACCCTGCCTACGTTCCACCCCCAGGCTGCTTGTTCCCGATGGTTCCCGGGTGCTTCCCCACCTCTGCTTTCCCCCCCCCCCCCCCCACCCTCCAGACAGCTCTTCTGCGCTCCTGCAAGGTAGACCGTGATCTGAGGCCAGCGGGGCGGTGCCCGGTGGCAGCGCTGGAGCTCACATGCCAGCCAGTCCCGGCTTGGGGATGGGGAGGCAGGGGCGCAGGGACAGGTTGCCCGGCAACACTGGGCCCTCCCCCCTGGGCACAGCGTCCCCCCAGCACAGGTCACCCCCAGCACAGGGCCCCCCCCCCGCCCCGGCCCCCCCCCAGCAGTGTCCCCCCAGCACAGGTCCCCCCCCCAGCACAGTGTCCCCCCAGCACACGGCCCACCAGCACAGTTCCCCCCCCTTACAATGTTCCCCTACACTTGGCACACGTACAATAAATGTTCGTGGAACTACTGAATAAAGTTGTTGCCTAAGCAGGAGGTGACAAACATCACTTTTGCTCATAACCCAGAAGCTAGAACAAGTCACATTGTCTTAGCTAATCAAAGGGCATTGGGGGTGGGGCAGGCAAGACCTATAGTTCTTCTGAGTGCCTGGGGGTGCGGGGGCCCAGGGCACGCAGCCCCAAGAAGGGCCACTTTGACCTGAAGACTATTTTGAGTTGAAAGCAATCGAAGCCCGGCAGATTCGGGAACGTTCCTCGCCTCGCCCACAACTGCCTACGTTCGCGCTGGAAGGCAGAGCCCGAGCAGGAAGCGAGCCCTCACAGAGGCTCCTCTGCACCCAAGGGACTGGTCTGCACAGCGGGGCGGACGCTGTCTCCAAACACCTCCTCTCCTCTTCCTGCTAGCGTCCTCCCCCTTCGGGACCCCCAGAGCCCACCCCGTCCCGGGCTCAGGACGTCCTACTGGCCTCCTGTTGCCTGACTGTCTCTGGAACGTCCACGTCTTTGTGGATTCCCCGTAGGCACCAAACTCAATTTGATTTCCTCCTGCTCACGTGTCTCGTGTCAATTTGACTCTCAGCCCAGCCACAAGGACCTTGAAGGGCAGAGAAAGGTCTTCCTCCCACAATAGGCGGAAGGGAAGGAGGCTCAGAAGGAAGCCCAGAGTCTGCTGGGTTGAAAGATTGAAAGGAGAACCCCATTCAATCCACAAATATTAGCAGAGCCCCGACCTGAGGCCAGGTCCCCACCTGCCTGGTGTTTGGGAATTGGGAAATGAGGTGAGTGAGTGACAGAGATGTGTGAGCCCACACCCCCAGGGTGGAGATGGGGGTGGAAACCAACACTCCCACCCGACCCTTAGGAGGTGCCTGTCCCGGGCCCCAGGGGTTGTTCCACTGAAATGACCGGAAAGGCTGAAAAGGGGCTTGGTTGCTTCCACTCTGACCTCAAACTTTCTGGTTGGATTCTTCTCTCTAGTGGGTCTCTGGGCTCAGGCAGAAGACCCTGAGGGCGAAGTGTCCCCTGGTGGGAGCCCCAACTACCCCCTCAGGCAACAAGCACCGGAAGCTGGGGAGACCCAGCATGATTGACCCCAAGACAGTGACGGACCTGACCCACCTGCACGGACCTACTACCTTTGCCTCACTTTTCCTGACCCAAACCTGGAGTATTTCCCACACTTTGGGGACGGTCTTTGAAACCCTCGTCCACCGTCTTCCCCATGCTGGCCTCCCTGAAATAACTTCCTTTCTTCATTCACTGTCTCTGGGTTTTGTCAGCAATGAGTGACCCAGGCTGGTCTGCTTAGGACCCCTGCTCCCTGGCTACAAAGCAACACTCAACCTGGCCTTTGAAAGATGGGCTCCAGGGGCGCCTGGGTGGCTCAGTCTGTTAAGCATCCAACTCTTGGTTTCAGCTAGGGTCAGGATCTCACGGTTCATGAGTTCGAGCCCCACATCCGGCTCTGTGCTGACAGTGCAGAGCCTGCTTAGGATTCTCTCTCTCCCTCTCTCTCTCCAAATAAAAAACAAACAAACAAACAACAACAAAAAAAAGCATTTGGGTCATTAGTGTATTGCAAAACTCTTGAAAGCTAATCTAGAATTAACTTTGTTTTCAAATCTGTGTTTCCCCCATGGTCGATTTTATAATTCCTACAACTCGGTAAGGTTTTCACTACCAAAAATAACGTGGAGGTGTTTGGTGAGCCAGTGACAGGGTTCACTGGGTGATGCCTTAGAGGAGTGTTTCCTGCGGGCACTGCTGACCAACAAAACCTGCTGCTGGGCCTTCCCCGGGATGCCACCGGCAGCCGGGCGGCTGGCCTCTTGTCACGGCTGGCCCCGCGCCCTTGCCGCCAACCTCCTGTTCCGTCGATCCTGCAACCGGCTCCCTAACACAGCTTTGCTCAGAACACGTTTTTCAACTTTCCCTCTTGCCCAAATTTAGTAGCTCTTTAATTAGCAACCTTTGCCAACATTCTATTTTTAAACTATTATAAATGTGCGCGGAATTGCTTCGCATCTTTCTGTTTGCACCAGTGTTCACGGTCCCTGGCTTTCATACCGCCATAATTAGTTTCAAATGGGAACATAGGAGAGTTTTGAGCAAGTTATTTCTATCAGTGCATCGTCACGTGGGTCACATCACAGGAGGGCCTCTGTCTTAACTTTATAACCTTTTCTTTCCATCTGCGGGATTATTTTTTCGGCTCAGACTCAGTCTCGTCCCAGACAGCATCTTCCCAGACTGATGGGGTGCCATCCTGTGCATCACGGTAAGTCCCCGAGGCCGGCCGCTCCAGGACCACTCCTGGCTGTGCTTACTCCAGACCCGATTATGTTTCTCTGGAACGGCTTTCAATTTGCCACGCAGTTATTTGAGCAAGGAGTGGAAATAGCTATAACCTCTAATTCTTGCTGAATCCCTATCATACGCCACGTAGCGCCAAGCACTTGACCTTTATCTCACTTGCTATTAACACCTGACCTACGGGAGCTCAGGAGGTGGAAATTCCCGAGGCGACCGACCGTGAGGGGGGAGGAGGAAGCGGCAGGTTTCGGAGGTGATGTGACTTGGCCGAGGTCACCCGGTCACTAAGTTGAAAAGCTGGCACTGGTCCCCGCCCCCCTGCTCTCAGCTTCGAATCGTCTGCCTCCCGGCGCCCACCTTTATAAGAATGAATCAAAAATCAAATCGAAAATAAGCACCACGTGTGTATTTGTGGCTGTGGCTCAGCAGAACCACCACGGCTCAAGTTTGCCCTCACACTCCCTGTCCCTCGTGGAACTTTCTCGGTGTATCTTTCCTAACTTCAGAATTAAACCATGGTTTCTCAGTCATCGAGGGAAGCTTCTTCCTCTGCTGCATGATTAATATCAACCCTCAGACTTGAAGGCGTTTGGTTTCAATTAACATTCTCCAGCAAAAGCTCAGCTTTGTTCTGTGGCTTTCTGTTCTTCCATTTGATGACGGGTCACGGGCACAAGTTTTACTTGCTGTCTCTTTACATTGTTGTACATCTTTGGGCCTGTTTAAAACATTATCTGAGCAGTGCCATCCTGAAGGCTAGTTTATGCTGAAGCAATAGGTTTTTCCTAAAACATTGTTGTCGTGGGGGCCACTTAGGTTTTTTGTCTGGCGCCTGAGCTTAAGGTAGGCCGCTCACCTACTGACCGGTAAAAGACAGGGGAAGCAGTGAGGGTACCTGTAGAGAGCAAGATGGAGTCAGTCACGTCAAGCAGGGGCCTGGGTCAAGCAATGACGCAAGCACTTCGGGGTACGGTAGCAAGACCAGCACCGGCTGGAGACACCCCGGAACTGATAACCGGCAGGAGCAGGGGAGGCCTGCAGGGGCCCAAGGCTGATGACACCCCTTTAAAAAGGGAGGGTTTTTGCAGCAAACCGTCAGCCTCCTCGGACGTGACCCCTCTGTGTCTGACCACCTCAGAAAGGCAGCTGCGGCCAAAGACTCTGCCCGGTTCATCTCCAACAGGAACAGAGACCCTCCGCTGCTTGGACGTAATAAACAGTGAGCTCCGAGCGCCGACCCAGACCCGAAGGAGGCCTTATCTCAACTGCTCGCCCACAGGCTGATTTCGCGTTGGGTTCGTTAACTTCCTACACCCTCTCACCCTCTGTTATCTTGTTTGTTGTGTGGCTTGTCTTCTGTTCTGCTCTGTCTGTCGTGTAAGAAGCCAAGTTTAACCACATGGTGAAATGCCACTGAGTTTGGAATCTTGAAGCTGCTTTATAATTGCGATTGACTTTTCTTTATGACTGACCGAAGCCAGCCTTGGGACAGGCACACCTTTTTTTTTTTTTTTTAATGTTTATTTATTTATTTATTTATTTACTTACTTAGAGGGTGTGCATGAGTGTGAGAAGGGCAGAGAGAGAGAAAGAGGGGGAGAGAGAATCCCAAGCAGGCTCTACGTCGGCAGCGCAGAGCCTGACGTGGGGCTCGATCCCACGGACCGAGAGATCACGACCTGAGCCGAAATCAAAAGTCAGACATTCAACTGACTGAGCCACCCAGGAGCCCCACCTGCTTCCCTTTAATACAGAATCCTGATGAGCTAACTTCAATCCCAGGAGAAAGAGCACACCAGTGAGTTTTAGAATAACTATTACCTTGCTGACAATACAGTGGCACTATAATATCACCCTGATAGCCTTGCCATCGTGATGAAACCAATCACTCCAGCCTACTGGTCACAAGGGGAGAGAACTACATCTGAAAAGGAAATCAGATTTCCGAGGGACAGCCAAACAATTTTTCACCTTTGCCTCCCTATCACATACTCCAAACGTCTTATTTTCTAAATTTAGTTGATTTTCGTAAGTCAAAACTCTTGGGAATAGTCTCAAGCAATGTTCGAAAAGCATAGGCTTATTATAGCCAATGATATGTCACATGGGTTAAATATGCAGTCTTGGCCACACTTCAGATGACATCATGATGGTTCTTGGTCACTGATCATCACCACCCATCCATTTTCAAAGTGTTAGAACGCTGACAATAATTTGCCTACCTTAGAAAGAAAGAAAGCTTACAAAGAACAGGACATCTATGTTTAGAAGTAGTAATTTCACAGATATCAGGGAACCAGGCGGTGTCCCAAATCAACTGAGTCACATTTAAGAGGGGAGGGGGGACTGCTTTCTAATGGAGCTGACAGATTAAAACGCTTGACCCAGTTTTTACCAGAGTGCTTCGTAAGTAAACCTCTAGTTCTGTAACGTTTTACCAAGTCTAGTTCTAATCTCGATATTTTAACATAAATTTGGGGGAAAATATTTATTAAGATGTTGACAGGCGTCAAGTTTCTAGCACAGAACACGCCAAGCATCCAAATGAGTCTCGGAGATGATTTAGTACAGTAAGTACTTTTCCAATCAAGTTTAAATGCACGTTCATATTTCTTTTTCAGTAGAGTGACTCATGTTCTGAACCAGGGTCAACAAGGCTGACTCTTACCCAAAGAGAAGGGATGAATCTCTAAAGTCTCCAAGATTTAAAAAACAAAAGACAACAAAAAGGTCAATCATATCTCTACTCTTTTTTTTTAACACTTGTATATATTTTTAGAGAGAGAGAGAGAGCACCAGCAGGGGAGGGGCAGAGAGGGAGGGAGACACAGAATCCGGAGCAGGCTCCAGGCTCCGAGCGGTCAGCACAGAGCCCGACGCGGGGCTCGAACCTACGAACCATGAGGTCATGACCTGAGCTGAAGTCAGACACTCAACTAACTGAGCCACCCAGGCGCCCCTCATCTCTACTCTTTTAAGAATAGCTCCAGGGTCAGATAGATGGAGTCCACGTTTTAGCCGCGTATTCACGACATGCACAGAACCTCGTGAAGCTTGATGTCACGTTGGACAAATGTGCCCGGCTGTCTTGAAATGTCGTGGTGGGAAGCGACGCCAGTGTGCTTACAGACACACAGAATAAGCTGCTGTGTGGGAAGGGCGGCCCAGCCTATAACACCCTTTGGTGAGCTCATTGTTTGCTCTCCCAAGGCGGCATCTCCACCTACAAATCCAGAATGACGGTCAGCTCCCTCCTGCCTGTCCCGGAATCAGCACAGTCAATGTCAGGGGTAAAGCTGGGTCCTCTTGCTGTGTGGCTCTTGTAGGGCAAGGCGGTTACTGCTTGATTCCAGGTTCATCTTCCTGGCTCTTAGGAGGCCTCCTAAGAGCCGTGGTCCCATGGAGGTGAGCTGCCTCCACCATCAGGCCCATCGGACATCTGGGTCCCCAGGAGAGGCGGAAGCGCCTTCCCTCACCGTCCTGAGCACACACGAGTCTCGTAGCATTCACCATTTGGTTCCCGTCTCTTTCCCCAGAGAGGATGACAGTTCCTTGAGGGCAGGGACCATCGAGTGTTCATCTTCGCAGTCCTAATGCCTGGGTCATGGCAGGCACAGACATCAGAATGCTGGAGGCAGGGTGGGAGAAACGGAGGCCGTCCAAGATTCAGATCTGATCCACACCCCACATACCTCACTGTTTATGGAATAAGTAGCTCACCGAACACAGGCCATGGGGTATGAATCCCTCCGCCTCCTGCTGCCCGCCAGATTATTCCCCATCTGCACACCCCTTTCTCCCCTCCCAAATCATCTGACAGAAGCTCTGTGCTCCTGATTCACCCCTTCCCATTAGGAGAAAAAGAAGATAAAGGGCCGAACAGCTAAGGAGTTCTACCCTAAACATCTGGAATATTTTCGGAGCTGTCGGACGGGATTCCAAACCCCCCCCCCTGCACCTCCTGGCCCTATGAGCCTCGCTTTCCTGGTGTGGACGGCTTTATCATCCCTGGAGAGCAGGGTGGCTGTGCAGGTCAGATCACAGCGGAGGGCAGACACTTGTTCAACAAAGGCTGTCATTCTTCACCCCAGTGTGACGCTTTGGGGATGTAGATCCATTTTTATTCACCCAAAGAATCCCATGGTGCAGATTTTAAGGGACCCGTATTCCTCACCAGCTTTCATGACGGCCACTTACAGAAAGGCACAAAAGAAATCCCTTCTGGGGGCGCCTGGGTGGTTCAGTCAAGCGTCCGACTCCTGATTTCGGCTCGGGTCACGATCTCATGGTTTGTGAGTTTGAGCCCCACTTCGGGCTCTGTGCTGATGGTGCAGAGCCTGCTTGAGACACTCCTTCTCCCTTTCTTTTTTTTTTTTTTTAATTTTTTTTTTTAACATTTATTTATTTTTGAGACAGAGAGAGACAGAGCATGAACGGGGGAGGGGCAGAGAGAGAGGGAGACACAGAATCGGAAGCAGGCTCCAGGCTCCGGGCCATCAGCCCAGAGCCCGACGCGGGGCTCGAACTCACGAACCGTGAGATCGTGACCTGAGCCGAAGTCGGACGCTCAACCGACTGAGCCACCCAGGCGCCCCACTCCTTCTCCCTTTCACTCTGCCCCTCTCTCGCTCGTGCGCGCGCTCTCTCTCTCAAAACAAATAAAGAAACTTAGAAAAAGAAAAAGAAAGAAACCCCACGCAAATCCGTTTCCTTATTGTATGCAGTTCATAATCCAACGTCCAGAATTACTACGGCAGTTACGCGCATGCGCACTCACGCGTCTTTCCCCAATCCTGCCTAAGGCAAAGGGCGGCTTGAAACCGTGTGGATGCAATCCACTTCCTAGCCGGAACAGTTGTCTGCCCAACCTGGAGGACCTTGAGGTGTCTCAGGTCTTCGAGGACCGCTGTGGCGAGGAGAGAGGCGAGGAGGCAAGCGGACCCTTTGAGAAAAGACGAGCACATGGCAGACTGATGCCTCGGGTCGGGGAGGAAGTTCGGCTCAGCGTCCCCGCCCCCTTCGTGACAGTGTTTAAAGCCGAGGCTCCTCCACTGTGAGCCCCCGATGGGAGTGATACTTAACCTGGCCCCATTTCCACCCCGTCGACCGGACGGCTACGGCTCGCTCCAGCTCTGGGCCGACGTGAGGCTTGGACGTAGCGTTCGCTGGGCAGGGGCCGTCATAAAGCATGGTGTATGCAGCATCCTGATACTTGACCGCTTCCAGCCACGTTCCCCTTGGTTCTTCTTTCTCCGTCATGGGCTTTTCAAAGAACTTCCCCTGTCGCCGGCAGGTATCCGGGACCCCTCCCCTGTAGCAGATTGAACGGCAGCCTCCAGAGATACCAGTTCCGGTCCTAATCCCGGAAGCCTGCAACTCGAGCTTCTCTGGAAAAGGGGTCTCTGCAGACGTGATTAAGTTAAAGACCCCGAGACACGGAGAGAATTCTTGATTACCCCCATGGGCCCTAGGTGCCGTTGCAAGTGTCCCTGTAAGAGGGAATCAAGACGGGTGACACACACGGAAGGCAACGTGACCACAGAGGGTGAAGGGACGTGGCCCCAGTCGAGTCGAGGAGCACCAGTAGCCACCAGAAGCTGGAAGAGGCGAGGCAAGGGTTCTCCCCTAGACCCTCCAGAGAGAGCATACGATTTCAGCCCAGCCATACAGATTTGGGACTTCTGGCCTCCAGCACCGTGGAACAATAAATGTCTGCTGCTTTAAGCCACCAAGATTGTGGTAATTTGTTACGGCAACAATAGGAAATGAATACGTCACCCTCTACCCCAACCTAATGTTTCCTTTAAGTGTATTTATTTATTTATTTAAGTAATCTCCACACCCAACGTGGGGCTTGAACCCATGACCCTGAGACCAAGACTCCTATGCTCTTCCAACCGAGCCAGCCAGGCGCCCCTCCAACCTAATTTTTTAAACTACAGTTTGGGCAGATTTGGACCTCTAGATGCATGCTCAAAATGCAACAGATGGTTAAGAGAATTGCGGCCGATTGAAACTTCCCACTTCCAAATGTGTAGAGGCTTAATGCTTTTAAAAAACATTTTTTTTAATGTTTACTTATTTTTGAGAGAGAGAGACAGAGCATGAGCGGGGGAGGGGCAGAGAGAGAAGGAGACACAGAATCCGAAGCGGGCTCCGGGCCCCAAGCGGTCAGCACAGAGCCCGATGAGGGGCTGGAACCCACAAACCGTGACATCGTGACCTGAGCCGAAGTCGGATGCTTCACCGACTGAGCCACCCAGGCGCCCCCATCGTAACACAGTTTCTAAGGGAAACCTGGCCGTGGGAAGCAGACGGCCCAGGACACAGGCCCCAAACTTTGAGAATACGCGGGTTAACAGACACGGTTTTGGCATCAGAGGAGCCCACGGCCTGCCAGCAGGCCACAAACAGAATAGATAGATAGATGTTCCAGCGGCGTGGCTGAAGCACAGAGGCAGGAGGGTGGCTCTTGAAGGACAGACAGGGATCTGCCAGCAGCTGGAGAAAGAAAAGGGAATCCCTGCCAGTACGCGAGCCAGCTGTGTGTGGCTGAGCAGTCGGCCAAGTGGAGGAACATACAGAAGCCACCCGTGTGCCACGTGGTCGGCCGTGCCCACACCGAGGCTGCACCCATCCGATCTGCGTTTAGAGACATAAATGTGACTCACCTGGACTGGCCTGGGGAGGGAGGGCGCAAACCTGAGGACGTCGGTGCAGCGCCTACAACGATCGGCCAGGAGCACGGCAAGAGGGCAGGTGAGGACAGACCGAAGGGGCGCCCGAGAGACAGACTGGCAGGACTCTGTCATGGCTGGTAGCTGTGGCCTCTCCGGACGGTGATGTCTGAGAGGAGCCTGGTCATATACATATATATTAGTTACCTATATATTTTAGTTACAGATATATTTTACTTATATATATATTAGATATACATATACTTTAGTTATATATATATTTGTTATATATTTTTAGTTATATGCATATTTTAGTTATATATATTTTAGTTACATATATCAGTCATACACATACTTTAGTTATACTAGTTATACATATATTTTAGTTATATATAGTTGTATATATTTTAGTTGATATATATTTTAGTTTATATTTTAGTTTAGACATATATTTTAGTTATATATATTTTAGTTATATAGTCATACATGTATTTTAGTTGTATATATTAGTTATACATATATTTTAGTTACACATATATTTTAGTTACATATTTTTAGTTATATATATTTTAGTTATATATATTTTAGTTGCTATATATTTTAGTTGATATATATTTTAGTTTATATTTTAGTTTAGACATATATTTTAGTTATATATATTTTAGTTATATAGTCATACATGTATTTTAGCTGTATATATTAGTTATACATATATTTTAGTTACACATATATTTTAGTTATATATATTTTAGTTGATATATATCTTAGTTGATATATATCTTAGTTGATATATATCTTAGTTGATATATACCTTAGTTGATATATACCTTAGTTGATATATATCTTAGTTGATATATATGTTTTAGTTTTACATATATATCCATATTTTAGTTGTGTGTGTGTGTACACACACACACACACACACACGTTGGGCTGATATATATTTTAGTTGATATATATGTTTTAGTTATATATATATATCCATATTTTAGTTGTGTGTGTGTGTACACACACACACACACACACGTTGGGCTGATATATATTTTAGTTGATATATATGTTTTAGTTATACATATATATCCATATTTTAGTTGTGTGTGTGTGTACACACACACACACACACACACACACACACACACACACGTTGGGCTCCGACTATAGGCCAGGCACTGTGCTAGGCTCTGGACAGGCAGAGGTGAAGAGGCCCGCTGGGGGCCAAGAGGGTCCCAGCAGGCAGACCCACTAGAATATACACAGGTGGCACGTAACAACCACCAGAGGTGCTGTGGGAGCACCGGAGGGAGCCCCAGACCCAGAGGGAGGCTGAGGAGGTGAGGGCAGAGGTGGTGGAATCCCGGGCGGGGGAGGGAGCGGGAAGTAATCTGAGCCAACGGGATGAAAAGCTCAAGGTTAGAGGTGCCTGGGGGTGGTGTGGAAGGGGGAGATGACGAGACACACACGAGATGCCCAGAGGCGAGAGACGGAGCCTGATTTGTTTAGAGGTGGGGGTGGGGGGTGGGGAGGGAGAGAGGGGATTATAGGAGGGCCAGGTCGTCGCTCCGGTGGGTCACGTTATGGAGTCTGAAAGTTAGCCTCCGAGCAGCTGAGGGCCATCAAAAATTTAAGGGAGTGGCGCAATACCTTTTGTTGTTTAAAAACATCGCTTGGATTGCAAATCGAGGGTGGATTAAAAGGGAGGAATCCGGAAGCTGGGAGAGCCATCTAGAAGTGATTGGGGGTGGGAGGCCATTATGTGATCAGAGAAATGTTCAGGAGGTGGACGGATCAGATCTGGTGATAGGCTGCACCCTGGACCTGAGGAAAGAGAGGACACGGTGCCCCACTTCCCGGCTCAGGCACCTGGGTTAATTGTCCCAGGGACAGACGTGACGAGTCGACAGAGGGTGAGCGTTAACCACGGGGTCAGGTTCAGGGCCACAAACCTAGGAGGTCAACTGACAGACTGAGGTTTCTGCTGGACGTGTCCGTCAAGCCCGGGGTCAGTGAAGCAGTGAGGGCAAGAGCCTGACCACACGGCTTAGGGTGCAGGCACCAAAACGTATCCTCCCGAGGCAGCTAGAGTGGAAGGTAATCTGAGGGAGATCGCTTTCGGTATTTGGAATAGAACAGTAACCAAAGAACTTGGCTTCTAGCTCTGGCTCTTGCTACCTAGCACGGTGTTGGTTTTCTCACCGCCAAACGGGGGTAGCTACGTGTGCTCGCTCACACTAATCCCAGGGGACCCTAAAACTCAAGACCCTTTGAAAGCCCTACAATCACTGTTGTATTCTGCCTTCTTTTAAGTCCAAAACCACTCTTTGCTCTGCTACCCATTCGGTTCAAAATACAGACACTTCTTAAAGGTTTGAAATAGCTGTGGGAGAAAATTTTCAGGTGCAACATTCTTTGAGACAGGGCATCCTCTTAAAACTAGTGAAAACTAAGATAACTGGCAATAAAGCTGTTACAATGGAACAAATTTTTAATTTTTATCACGCTAAGGCAAGATTATTTGTTACACATGCTCCTCAAACATTTCATAAATGATTTCAGCCAGGGTCATGTGCATCAACTCAAGCTTAAAAAATGAAATTAGGGGTGCCTGGCTGGCTTAGTCAGTTGAGCGTGTAACTCTTGCTCTCTGGGTTGTAAATTCTAGTTGGGTGTAGAGATTACTTAAAAATAAAATCTTAGGGGCGCCTGGGTGGCTCAGTCGGTTGAGCGGCCGGGCGACTTCGGCTCAGGTCACAATCTCGCGGTCCGTGAGTTCGAGCCCCGCGTCGGGCTCTGTGCTGACAGCTCGGAGCCCGGAGCCTGTTTCGGATTCTGTGTCTCCCTCTCTCTGACCCTCTCCCGTTCATGCTCTGTCTCTCTCTGTCTCAAAAATAAATAAACGTTAAAAAAAATAAATAAATAAAATCTTAAAAAAACTAAAGATTGAAAATAAAAAATTACAGGGGTGCCTGAGTGGCTCTGTCATTAAGCATCTGACTTCGGCTCAGGTCATGATCTCACTGTTTGTGGGTTCAAGCCCCGAGTCTGGCTCTGGGCTGACAGCATGGAGCCTGGAGCCTGCTTTGGATTCTGTGTCTCCCTCTCTCTCTGCCCCTCCGCTGCTCACACTCTTGTCTCTCTCTCTCAAAAATAAATATTAAAAATTTTTTAATAAAAAGATGAAAAATTACATTAAAAGATTAACAGACATTTTAAAAGTATTAACCATGATTTTTTTTATTTAAAAATATTATTTTAGGGGCGCCTGGATGGCTCAGTCGGTTGAGTGTCCGACCTCAGCTCAGGTCATGGTCTCATGGTTCTGGGTTCCAGGCCGGCTCTGTGCTGACAGCTCGAGCCTGGAGCCTGCTGCAGATTTTGTCTCCAGCTCTCTCTGCCCCTCCCCCACTTGTGCTGTCTCTAAAATAAACATTTAAAAAAATAAAAGAAATAAACATAAAAATATTATTTTAATGTTTATGTTTGAGTGAGAGAGTGAGAGAGAGAGAGAGAGATAGGGTGCTAGCAGGGGAGGGGCAGGGAGAGAGAGACACACAGAATCCCAAGCAGGATCTAGACTCTGAGCTACCACCACAGAACCTACCACAGGGCTCAAACTCATGAACCATGAGATCATGACCTGAGCCGAAAGTCGGAGGCTTAATAAGCCACCCAGGTGCCCTGGTATTAACCACGACTTAAATTCCAGAATTTAAGTCTGTCCTAACATTACCGCTTTAGAAGGCAACCTTCCCCCACCTTGCAATCTCCTCCCCTCTGGCTTTGGGGAATACACCAGACTGATCTTGAGCTTGTCTAACAGAACATTTCTTTAGAGTTAGTGTTTAGAGTTGGGCAATTGTCGTAACAAATTTCTGGTCCAGACTGCGAGTGAAGTGAGCTTCCCAATTACAACATTCGTGCAAGAAAACGAATTGACATGGGCACTGACTTGGGAGGAACGGAGTTAGGTGCAGAGCGATCACTTAATACCGACTGGGGCTGCAGGCGGTCTGTGGCCACCCAATGACAAGCAAAAGCCACGTGAAGCTGGCGACCAGGGCAGCATCCTCCTCCGCTAGCGCAGGACCGACCGGGAGGCCCGTCCCCCGCTCACTCCCGGGCGGTCCCTGCAGCGCAGCCCGGGCGGCGGCTGGGGCACAGGTGGGCGATCAAGGTCAGCTCTGCAAACCCCGCACCCCGCGCACCTCCGCGCAGGGCGCCGAGCGCGGGCGCGGCGGAAGCCCCGACGGAGACGCCGCGCGCCCAGCGTCCCCGGCCTGAGGACCGGCCCCCGAGGGCCGTGCGGGCCGAAAGAGGCGACCGACCGCGGCGAGTCGCCTCCCGCTCCCTCCGCAGCCTCAGAGCGGCCCGCAGTGGAACGGCGCCCCGAGCCGAGGAAGCCGCGGGGCCGGCGCGGAGCAGGCGCTCGACGGGCGCGGGCGGACGCGGAACGCCAGGCGGAAGGCGCGCGCGGGGCGCGGAAGGACGCGGACGCCCCCGGCGCGCCGGTCAGGCCCGCCCTCGCCCGCCCCCGGCGCGGCGCACCTCCCTCGCCCCGCCCCCCGGGGCCAGCCGCCCAATCACAGCGCCGCGCACGTGACGAGCGCTGCCTGCGATGACCTCATCCCTGGTGTGGGATGACGTCAAATTCAAGATGGATGGAATCACAGCGGCAGCGGCGGCTGCGGCGCGCGCGAGCCGAGTGTGAGCGGAAAGGGGCCCGGCGACTGCCTCGGGGCTGGAGACCGGTGAGTAACTGTCACGCCCCTCGCCCTAGAAGAACTGCGGGGCCCCGCGGGAGGCCACAGCCTCCTCGCAAAACGCGGCCTTTCCTGACGTAACTCTGAGGTGATCTCTCTCCTCTTTTTTCTCTCCACCAGCGGGTTGCGGGTTCCGAGTGCTTCTGCGCGTGCGCCGGGTCCGGGCTCTCACCGAGCATGCCCCAGGCTCCCACGTAGCCGATTGTGCCTTCACACTGCGCATGCTCCTTGCCCGCACTTGGCCTCGCCCTCGCCACTGCGCACGCTCCGTCCCCGGCTGGTCTTCCCTCGCCCGGCCAGGTGCCCCCTGGGCCGGACGTGCCCGGCCCTGGCGCGCGCACCTGCGCGGAGCGGTTGGGACGCCTTCCGGGCCGAGGGCACGTGCTCGCGGTCCCGTGCAGGCGTGGGGACGGGCGGGGGGCGCGAGTGTGCGCGGGAGCTGGGGGCAGTGGGACCCCGCACCTGCCGTGGCCAGCGCCCGGTAGCCCCTGGGTCCCTCCCGGCGACCGCAGGCGAAACCAGCCAGTAGCCCGGGTGGACTTGGCCGGCCCCGCCCCAGCCCGCCTCCTTGGCCGGCCCTCTGCCGGACGCGTGGACCCCGGAGCGCACTCGTTTCCCTCCAGAGCCCCTGGAGGACCTGTTTCTGCTCCGTTGCGGGTGGTTTCCCACTCGAGACAGGCCCCGGCCGAAATCTGCGACCGGAAGCGGTGGGGAGGAGGGGGGTGGGCTGGGACCAGCGGTTCTGGAGAACCCGGCCCAGAGACCTCCGCTGGCGGGAATCCCCGTGATCTTTTCGTGTGTTCTCGCCCGGACCGCTTAGGTCGACCAAGTTCAGTAGCGCCCTATAGACGCCTGTAGCGTGGGGGAGCCCCTCGGCCCGAGCCCTTCACAGGGCTGCGTGGTTCTGGAGAATGCCACTTGAGCGGCACGTTTGGAGGTGGGGTGTTTTCAGAGACTGGTTCTCCCTCGGGATTGCCAGACGGAGGTCCATGAGGGCAGAGGTTAATCAGACCCCCCGCGTAGTACAGCCTCCTGGGGTCTTGTAGTGCAGGAGCCCCCCTCTGGCATCTGAGGGCCTCGCTGTATTACAACATAGTCCAGTGATTGCCATGATGATGACCCCGAGTCATCAGTAAGGGACCTGCATTGTGGTCTGTGCACCTCGTTTAAAAAGACAAAGCGGGGGGCGCCTGGGTGGCTCGGTTGGTTAAGCGTCCGACTTCGGCTCAGGCCATGATCTCACAGTCCGTGAGTTCGAGCCCCGCGTCGGGCTCTGTGCCGACAGCTCAGAGCCTGGAGCCTGTTTCAGATTCTGTGTCTCCCTCTCTCTCTGCCCCTCTCCTGTTCATGCTCTGCCTCTCTCTGTCTCAAAAATAAATAAACGTTAAAAAAAAAAATTAAAAAAAAAAAAAAGACAAAGCGGGTTGATCCGTTTTGGATTTTCCATTGGCAGCTCTTCTCCCCTCTGATGCTTGGAGTAAATAACCTCTTCCACCTCTAACGTCTAATTGTCATTACTGTTAAATTTAAGTATTCCTAAATGTGAAAGAACAGGAAGAAAGTAGACATGGGGGCACTGGTCTGCGTGAAAGCAACGTCATGTTTCATTCATTTCATTCAACGCTCTTGAAGGTGGCACGGGCTTCATTGTGTGCGGTGAACAGTGGAAAGGATAGAACCCCAGGTCTTCAGGAACCTTCACAGTGTTTATGGCAGGGGATGTGTGACCAGGGAGTGTCTGGGTGAGCGGGGGATGACTGAAGGGACAATTCTCGTGGTCCCCAAAGCTGATTCTAGAGCTGTTTACCAGCGAGGTTTGCCAGGTCCCGGTGATGGGCTGCAGAGGAGAGAGGTTTCCGGTTTGGGAGACCTGGTGGTTGTCAGCATACCTAACCAAATAAGGAACGTGTGAGGACAAGCAGATGTGGGGTAGGGGTGGGGGGGGGGGGGGGGGGGGGGGGGGGGGCGTGAGGACTGCCCCGGGCACGTGGGTGATGGAAGTGTTCATTCAGTGAGCCCCGTAGGCCCAAGGGCAAGTCTGAGCAGAGATGCGGGTTTGGCAGCCCTCGTCCAGGGGGCCTTCAAGCCCCGAGAGCTCATGTGAGAAGCGGGGCTGCCAACGTGCTAAGCTCTAGCAGATGCTGGAGCAGTGAAGGTGAGCGGGTGCGGGACTTGAACCTGGAGTGTACGGATGGATTTCTCTCTTTACCCGGGAGATGCTTGCCAGGCCTGTGCTGAGCGTTAGGGATACACAGATCATTCCAAATAGTTGTGTTAACCCCAGAAGATGTGGATGGAGTATTGTGGCAGTTCAGGTAGGACTGGGCCACGGGCTACGGGCACAGCAACCGGAGCTTTGTAGAGACCGTGACATTTGAGCGAGATCTTTCTGGGAAGGCTGGCCAAGGGAACTTGGAAAGGTGTGTCAGGTGGTGAAAATTGGGTGCACAGGTTTGTAGGGTGGGTGGTAAGGAGTGTCCAGAGGGGGGTGAAAAGAAAAAGTACGGCCAGAACATGAACAAGCTTGTATGCCAGTCTGTGGAGTTTGGATTTTATCTAGGAAGCAACGGGAAAATCTGTCTAGTATTCGAAAAGGCTGTGATGGGACCGGCTTTACTTTAGGAAAACAAATACAAGGCACAGTTTCCACTCCTGCCTGTAGTTGGATTGTCAGAGTACAGAAAAATCAACAAATATTATTGTGCAAGGAGTTTTGTTGGGCATTGTGAAGGGTATCAGGATCTATTAAATAGGTTTTTAGTCCTTACATAAGCTTACCGTTCTGTTGGGGAGACAAACCAAGTAAACGTTATATAAATGGTGCGACTGTGATACAGGAGTTGAAAGGTATTTGCTCATAAACCGAAGTGGTCAAGGAACGTGTATTCCTTAGCTAAGGCTGCCAAACAAAGTACCACAGACTGGGGGGCTTAGTAGCAATTTATTTCCTCACAGTTCTGGAGCCTAGAAGACCAAGATCAAGGTTTGGGCAGGGTTGGTTTCTCCTGAGGCCTTTCTCCTTGGTGTGTAGAGGGCCACGTTCTCTCTGCCTTCACGTGCTCCTGTCCTCCTCTCCCCTTGGAGGGATACTGGTCAGATTGGATTAGGGTCCACCTTAAAGTCCTTGCTAAAACTTGATGAGCCCTTTAAAGACTCTGTCTCTAGGGGCACCTGGGTGGCTCAGTCGTCTAAGCATCTGAGTCTTGATTTCTGCTCAGGTCATGATCTCACAATTTCCTGAGTTCAAGCCCCGCATGGGTCTCTGTGCTGGCAGCTCAGAACCTGCTTGGGATTCCCCCGCACCTTCTCCCTCCCTCTCCCCCCCCCCCCCCCCCCCCCCCCCCCCTGCTTGTGCTGTCTCTCTCAGAATAAAAAAAAAAAAAAAAAAAAAGACTGTATCTCCAGATCTGCTTGCATTTGGAGGTTCTGAGGGTTAGGACTTGAGTGTGTGATGGGGCACAGAGAGGGGGACACAGTCCAGCCCATGACAAAGGCTTAATGGAGTGATTGGACTTGAGCTGAGCTTTGAAAGATGATTAATGTTCAGCTGAGTCGCATGCGGGGGAAGGTTCCACGGGGTGCCTTGGACATTTCAGATCTGGTAGTGGAGGAAGCAGGACACTCGGGTTCTGTCTCAGAGACACAGCATCTGAAGCAGGAAGTTGTCACACGGGAAAAATGAAGGGAAAGAAAATGTAAAAAGTGGTTTGAAACCAGATTTACAGAGCTATAGAGTCTGTGTTTTTAAATTTCTGTGTTTTCACAGATAACCATTGTTTTTGTCATTACGTATTTTCACCCAACTTGTAGGTCTCAGCTAAAATGTCACACGAGGCATTTCTTAGACTCCCTCTCCAAACCCCGTTTCTCCACCCAGGTATGGCCCCCTGTTTACTAACATTATGGCGTAATCTGAAGTTACCTTTTTCATTTGTTTCCTTGCTCATTATCTGATTTACCCCACTAGAATCCGGAGGCCTCATCTGTTGTGTGCGCCCATATTTCAGGCCTGTCTAAACACGCCTTGCACATACTAAGAGCTCAGGAAATAAATTAGTAGTAGCATTAGCTGCGCGTGTGCCTGATGGATGCTTGAAGCTTCGTTTTAGGAAGCTCCGTGCAGCAGCAGGGTTGTGAAGGATGGACTTGGAGAGTGTGGCAGGAAGAGTGAGTAACACTTGGAAATGTATCAGTTCGGGTCCTTTAAGAAGAAGAACAGAAACCGACAGGCTAGCTTGAGTAGAACAAGGAATTTATTGTAAAGATGCAGGATTGCTCCAGAGGTTTAAGAAAAAGCTAAAGAATTGGGCCAGGAAGTACGGAAACGAAGGTAACTGGCTCGAATGGGCATAGTGGGCACTGGCACACTGCATTTTTAGGTCACTGCTGCGCTAAATCCTCTCCACTCATTTGCTGCCTTTATTGGTTTTCGCTGGCCCGTATTCCAGACAGAAAGTTTTTGATCTGCTTGGCTTTGGTTGCGTGCCTACCCGTGAGCTGGGACAAAGCAGCACAGCACACTCACTCACTGGGGTGGGGGGTGGGGGGTCTTCAAAGCCAAACCCAGGGCCGGGCCTCTTCCAGCAGGAGGCCCAAGCAGAAGCAGACAGGCTGCTCGCCGACCGAGGTGCCCCGCACGGGCCGGAGCTGTGCTGTGGAAGGGAGCACATCCTCAGCCAGAGCCAACCCCTCCCCGAGAGACTGAAAACAGGGTGACGGGGGCCCCAAGGGAGCGGCACTCCTGCCCGGGAAGGGTCGGATTAAGTAAGGCTGGCTCTGCAATCTGAGGCTCTTTGGAGGATTTCTGACACCTGTCTGGTCACTGAGGGAGTGATAACAGCCAACTGAGAGCACTTCTGGTCTCCTTCGAGTAATAAAATCTCGTGGGGAGTCAGGCCTAAATCCAGCGGCGAAGGTTTGGGGCTGCGTGGTACGTGTGTGCTCGTGTTCCAGAGTCAAGCGTAGACGCTTTGCTCTTCTGTTTGCTTTGTGTTACGTGCATTTCTTCTCTGCCATAATGGTGGGGACTGTGGAAGCGGTCCCCAACGCTCCAAGGGACTGTGCGCCCAGAGTTCGGTTCGGGTGTGGATGTAAACAGACATTTTCCTATAGAACTGGTACCGAGGCTCTTATGGGCTAGTCCAGCAGGGAGTTTGATTTGTAATGTATATTAGCTCTGACACCAGCCTGAGTTTTAGTCTCCAAAACGTGAAAATCAGTGGGCTATCTCGGTCCCTTCCCCTCTCCCTTCCTGGGCCCCTCATTCACCTCCTGGTGCCCATTATACCAGTGCTTTGTTGTGCTTTGCTGTCTTCTGTCCACGTCACAAGAATGCTCTCTTCCAAAATCATCTACCTTCCCTCCATCCCCTTAACGATCTTAATTCCTTCCGCTAACATTGGTATAAAGAGGAAATTATTTGCATTGAATCAATTTCTATTAAGATACGAATCCCCGCTTCTCGTGGCATTTAGTACCTAGGGAATCTGAGGTATTCGTATGAAATAATTTTCTGCAGTTCAGTTGCAGAGTGCTTTGTAGCCATGCTGGGGAGTTGGAACTTGGATTCCCCGCCCCACAAGGGGTTTAAGGCCCTGACGCAATCAGATGTGTGTTTCTGAAAAGTATCTGTAGTAAAAACGGGAAGAACGGAACCTTTGCCGTTCCGATAGTCGAGCGTGAGTCCCAGGTCTTCTCTGATGTCCCCACTGTGCGCCCACCCACCCTCCCCCCTCCCGGCCAAGTTAAGTGCTTCCTGAAATCGGTGTTCTTGTAGCACTGTTGGCATCCGTCACCCTGTTTAATTTTGTACGTCTCTGTCCTCCCGTGGGAACGTGAGCTATTGGACAACAGGCCAGCGACTCTTTAGAACACTCGGGACCACGTACATTCAGGAAGGGAAGAGAGGAAGGAAGTAAAATGCCTGCTTGCCGTGTAGGAAGCACTACATACAGTGGGAGCTTGCGAACATTGTGTCTTCTGTTGATCATAAAACTCCCACGTGGTAAGCAGGGTTAGCCCCACTTCACAGGTTAAGGAAGCTACTACTCAGGAAGGTCAGGTGACCTTGACCAGGTTATATGCCTGATCAGTGGCAGAGCCAGGACTGGAGACCCAACTGATTTGAACGTCTTTTCCAGGAGCTGGGACTTCCATGAATTGTTAAGCATAAAGATTCTCATTTTGAAATTGCAGGAAACCGCATGAAATAGGAACAGTTCAGGCAGAGTTTG
Organism: Panthera uncia; assembly: GCF_023721935.1. Lineage (NCBI taxonomy): Eukaryota > Metazoa > Chordata > Mammalia > Carnivora > Felidae > Panthera > Panthera uncia. The sequence goes on from NC_064810.1 coordinate 3,670,459, forward strand.
GGAAGATTTTTGTGTGTGAGGATCCAAGTGGTAAGCGAGCCAGCCCTATTTCAGAATCTGGTTTTCCTTGGGGGATTTCCACTCAGCTCTTTCCGTCCATCATAAACGGCTCTTTTCGTCCACATTTCACCCACTTTCCTTTCAAGAGCGCCAGGTTTTCACTATGACTAAAGTGATAGCAGGAACTCTTCACCGATGAGTCAGGTGGAGATAAGCCATGGGAAGGGCGTGGGGGTGGACGCGGTGGCAGTGTGCATTTACACGTAAGAGCTTTCAGATTTGTGATGCGCTGTCTTCGGTGAGTCCGAGGTCCTGGTCATTCATAATTAAAACGTACGTGAGAGGTTGGAGTCTGATGAGCCCGCAGATTTGTGGAGGAGGCAGTCCGTTCAGTAGCAAAGCTGGCCTTACGAGGGCTGAAGAGCCGAAAAAGCAAAGGGGTTTGGACGTTCAGTCCGCACACCCACCAGCCACAAAGGGTCTGGCTGGGTCATCTCAGGAAATTCAGCAGCTGTGATTTCCACCCCCCTTTTGCCTGCATTCCTAATGGAGCATTTTATATTTTCAGTCACGTTGTTAAACAGGGTGTAAATGAATAAATATACCTACTGTCCTTAAAACACAAAAATCCAAATTGTTAATTGTTTGCAGCTAGACCGGGAAAGGGCCCATCGATCTTGAGTTTCAGTAATTGCAAAGGTAAAAGCAAGGTCTTCAGCCGGCCCGTGAGGGGCCCGCGCTGCACACATCTCAAGGCTTTGTCCCGGGCCGCTGGACAGGACAGAAGGGATCCGGCTCCTCTTAGGATCTTGACTGGTCTTCGTTTAGCCCTCGGGGCCCTCGTGCCTCCTTCCCCTCTGCAGCCCCATCACCCGCCTTCCCTGCGGGCAGCCTGTGCTCCAGCCACGCGCTCTGTCTGTCTCCTGTCCTTGAAATGCCCTTCACGCGTCCTGCCTGACTCCTCCCAGGTTTCTGACTCCTGCTCGTTCTGAAGAATGCCTTCCCTGCCCTCCCTCTCGGCTGCACCTGCACCACGTCCGGACCGCCGCCCCCGTCCTGCGTGGTGCTCAGCATGCTGACGCGTGGTGACGGACTGACCTGTCCTGGTCCCACACCAGTCTTTCAGACGGGACCACGCTTCTCAGGCCTCCGTCCTCCGCGTCTCGCCGGGCCCAGTACATCCTGGACACGCACCGGGCTAGGAGAAGCGGGTAATGTGATGACGGAGTCCAGCCTCTGGGACCCGAGTCGCAGCTGGCCCTGCTTCTCGCTGAGTCACCTTAGGTACAGTGCGTGACTTCTCAGTGCCTCCGTGTCCTCGTTTGTATAGGACAGGGGTTTGCACAGTGCCCAGCTCAGATGTTAGTGTGGGAATTAAGGGAGGAAACCAGCGACAGGAGCGCCGTAGGGGTTAAAGAGCGTGGCCCCTGGAGCCAGGTCCCCTGGTGTGAGTCCTGCTCAGCTGTTTATTGTGAGCGTGACCTGGACCAAGTTACTGCCCCTCTGGGCCTGTTTCCTCGTCTCTAAAATAACCGAGTACCCACCTCCCAGGGTTGCTGTAGGTACGCAGTTAAGGCGTAAACATGTGGACGCCGTGTGGACGCCATGTGTGGCAGAGCAGGCACGCGAATCCGAGCCACTCGTGGGTGTCCATTAGCGCTCAGGGCAGTGGGACGGGAGATGCCCAGCTGCGTCCCACACTGCGTGCCAGGACTGCGCGTGCCCGGCCACCTTCCGAGCCGGTGGTCTCGTGGGGGGCTCTAAATGCAGCTGTAGCCAAATGAATGGTTTAAGCAGTTTACGGGGACAGCGACTCTTTCTCTTAAGGCCTCACTCTGAGTGACTTATTTTTTTTCTAATTCCCGAACGTTTTCGCTCAAAGAGTATGGGAGCCCGTGGTTCAAGGGATTAGAAGTAGGGACTTGGAACAAAAACAGCGATCACGATCATTTGAGAAAAGCAAAAGAAGGACACTTTTTTGGACCGCGTCGTTTGTGGCATGCAGTGGTGGGGGACGGACGGTGTGGGGTCGCAGTTGCTGCACGGCCAGGAACATGGAAGTCTCCCGTGGTTTCATCCTCACCCAGCCTTTCAGCCTGTGCCTGTGGTTTCATCCCTGGGTGTCTCAGTTTGGATTCCCCCACGAGCAGACCCCGAGACAGGAATGCAGAGTGGATGTTTGCTTGGGAAGTGATCCCAGGAAGCACAGGAGGTCGTAGGGAACGAGGAGCGAGAAGGGGCGCCCGTAGAAGGCACACTCGGCAACAGGTGTCTGCTCACGTTTGGAAAATCAGACTGAATTCCTGAAAAAACCCGAGCCAATTTTTCTATCAAACTTCATCTCCGGTAAGGACACCCTTCCAGCTGTTCTGGTCGGATTCGTGGAGCTTTCTTTAGTTCCTCGCCTTCTCACCCTCTACAGTCAATCCATTAGACGTCCTAGTAACTAACTGCCTCGGCTCCCCTGCTACCACCCTGCTCCCCCACCGTCCTGTCTCCCCTGGGTCACTGCTGCAGGCTGCCAGCTGGTCCAGGCTGCCGTCACCTGTCCCCTGCCTCCTTGCTGCGGGCTCCCAGCTGGCCTCCCAGCTGGCCTCCCAGCTTCTACCTTTCCTGTTTTCCGTGCTCTCTTCTCGACAATGTAGCCAGAGGGATCCTTTTGAAACATAACTCAAGTCATTGTCATTTTTCTGCCCAGAATCTTGGAGTGACTCTCGGTTTCACTTCTGGCAGAAAGCTCAGTTTGCCTGCAGTTCGCTCAGCCCTGCAGTCAGTCGGCGGCTCCCTGCTCCAGCCCTGCTGCCTCTTGCGCCCCGTGCCGCTCACGCTGCCCTTCCCTGGGTGATTGCCATGGCTCCTTGTCTTCTTCAGAGCTTCTCAGATGGCATTTTGTCGAGTGAGTGAATGACTGATTTGTGGAGCTCTGGCACAGTTTGCACTGTGCTGTAGGTGCTCCGTAAATGGCAGCACCGTTTTCTCCTTTATTTAAAAAAAAAATTTTTTTTTTTTAACGTTTATTTATTTTTGAGACAGAGAGAGACAGAGCATGAACAGGGGAGGGGCAGAGAGAGAGGGAGACACAGAATCTGAAACAGGCTCCAGTCTCTGAGCTGTCAGCACAGAGCCTGACGCGGGGCTCAAACTCACGGACCGTGAGATGATGACCTGAGCCGAAGTCGGACGCTCAACCGACCGAGCCACCCAGGCGCCCCACCGTTTTCTCCTTTAATCTGCACGACTGCATGGTGTGGTAGCCGCTGTTATCCTTATTTTGCAGTGGCGGAAACTGAGCCCCAGAGACTGACCAGCCCGGAGCCCTGTCTTGGCCCGGACTCGCGGGAAGGAGCACATCGCACATACTTACGTCTGTGGATGTGAGCACATGAGACCGAAACACAGGTGTCAGGAGATCGCAGCCTTACTGTGTTTGAGCCACGCGGACATTTTCTACTCTGTCCCTGTCGTTTTATCTGTTTTTAATTGCTGGTGTCAAACCACTAAATTGATTTTAAGAAACGCTTTTGAAAAATACTCGTCCGTGCTTTTAATGCTGCATCTTGCTTTTCTGAGCTGGGTTTCTCAAAAACTATTAGCGCTAAAGACCGTGGTCATTGCATAGCTGGGTTGGTAAGTGTGGCATTACAAGTTGCTTTCTTTTTCTGCTGACCTTTGTGAAAGGTGACAAGGGTCTGTGTAAACAAATGCATGATGTTAAGACATGACAGTAGGATTAGGGAAGAAATTAAAATGGCCAACAGAAAAGAGGAAGGGAGATGTCTCTATCAAGCAGTCACAGATAGAGGACTTAAAATTTGCCGTTGATACAGAATGTTGGAAGGCAGGAATGAACGGAAACTCCGTACACTCTGACCAAAGCATGTGTCTGGGGACAAGCTGCTTACCCGGCACCGTCTCTGGAAGCAGGCACGTCTCTGAGCCCATTATATTGAGCCAGCACCATCAGGGGGTTAGAACAGCGGTAAAGCAGTTTGTATGCCGTGTTCACTGAGTCTAGGTTGGGGGCCCAGCGAACTCTTTGTGGGCTCTTCTGAGGAGCCCCCATGCTGGTGGACCGGCAGAGGCTGATCCTTTGAAACCAGAGGAGAACTTGCCAGTGTGCTGCGTGCCAGGTTTCGTACACTTACAACCTGCCCCCTGCAGAATGATGAAACGGTCACAAACAATCCGCGTTACTCTGAATCCATTAAAAAATAAACGCATTAACTATTTTTTTTAATTTTTTGAATGTTCATTTACTTTCGAGAGAGAGGGAGACAGAGCACGAGCGAGGGAGGGCCAGAGAGAGAGGGAGACACAGAACCCAAAGCAGGCTCCAGGCTCCGAGCTGTCAGCACAGAGCCCGACGTAGAGTTCAAACTCACGAACCGTGAGATCGTGACCTGAGCCGAAGTGGGACGCTTAACCTACTGAGCCACCCAGGTGCCCCAAATCATACTAGTTTATTTATTTATTTATCTTTATGGATATAACTTATTGTCAGATTGGCTTACATACAACACCCAGTGCTCATCCCCGCAAGTGCCCTCCTCAATGTCCATCGCCCATTTTCCCCTCTCCCAGCCCCCATCAACCCTCAGTTTGTTCTCTGTATTTAAGAGTCTCATAGTTTCCCTCCCTCCCTCTCTGTTTGTAACTATTTTTTTTTTCCCCTTCCCTTCCCCTGTGCTCTTCTGTGAAGTTTCTCAAGATCCACATGTGAGTGAAAACATAGGATATCCTTCTCCGACTGACTTATTTCACTCAGCATAATTCCTTCCAGTTCCGTCCACATTCTTGCAAACGGCAGGATTTCATTCTTCCTCGTTGCCAAGTAGTATTCCATTGTACGCATAAACCACATCTTCTTTATCCATTCGGCAGATGATGGACATTTGGGCTCTTTCCATGATTTGGCTGTTGTTGAAAGTGCTGCGGTAAACATTGGGGTACATGTGCCCCTGTGCCTCAGCACTCCTGTATCCCTTGGGTCAATTCCTAGCAGTGCAACTGCTGGGTCATAGGGTAGTTCTATTTTTAATTTTGGGGGGAACCTCCGCACCGTTTCCAGAGCAGCTGCACCAGCTGTGCAGGAGGGTTCCCGTTTCTCCACATCCTCGCCAGCATCTGTAAATCATAACTGTTTTACAGAAGACACTGCCGTCAAACCACAGAGGTGTTACAGTGACAGAAGCCCAAGTGAAGGGTCAGCTTTGATTGCGTTGTCTGTGTATGAAATGGTTTTCCCTTCATCGAGAGCATGGGTGGTGCAAATACGGGCCCTTTTCTTTGACACCGAATTAAATGGTTACCGTGTATGAGATGCTAGCTCACGTAACCTTCGCAACAGCCCTAAAGAAGGGCACGGTCCCCCATGTTTCACGTGAAGGACCTGGTGCTCAGAGGGGCTAGCCGACCGCCAGGAAGGAGGTGGCCTCTCACCCCGTGTCTCTGCCCGAACACGCGCCCAGCCGCTGGGCCTTTTCTCGTCTCACCTTTAGGTTGTTAGAGAGTTGCAGAGAGATCTGAATCCAGACCTTTTAACTTATAATTAGTAATAATGAAGTTTAGATCAGGCCAGAGTTTCCTCTGTGCTGCTGTCGAAAATGTGATTTGATAAGAAAATTGTATTCGGGAGCCGGTAGGGTGTTTGACATAAGACAGAACCCAAGCTCTTCTGTTGTTTAACATTTCTAACCATTGTTAAGCGCTGATACGGTAGTGATCAGTAAGTGACTTTTTTACCTCTTTACAGATTCTTGCCTTTTAAACTTTTTTTAGAGTGCGTGAGCGTGTGTACGCGTGAGGGAGGGGCGGGTGGAGAAAGGGGGGGAATCTTACGCAGGCTCCACACTCGGCAAGGAGCCAGACGTGGGGCCCGATCCCATGACCCTGGGATCGTGACCTGAGCTGAAAGCAAGAGTCGGATGCTTAACCGGCTGAGCCCCCCAGACGCCCCAGATTCTTGCCCATTTTTAAAAAAATTTTTTTAATGTTTATTTTTGAGAGAGAGACAGAATGCAAGTGGGTTCGGTGCAGAGAGAGAGGGAGACACAGAGGCGGGGGGAGAGGTGCAGAGAGAGGGAGCCGTCAGCACAGAGCCTGACGCGGGACTCAAACCCACAAACCGTGAGATCATGACCTGAGCCGAAGTCAGACGCTCAACCGACTGAGCCCCCCAGGCGCCCCGATTCTTGCCCATTTTTAAAGGTCTGGTAAGGCCACCCCTTTGCGACCCAGTTGTAGCAGTTCACGTCGTGTATAAGTATGCCCAAAAGCAAGACTGACTTTGTTTCCCGAATCACGGGCTCGGGAGTCCTGATAACTTCATACTTACTCTCTGAGGTTAAAGGGATAGAACGAAGCATCGGATGAAGAACCCTAGGTAACAAACTTTTAATTTCAAGTGGTGCCTTTCTGCGTAGCTGCCGAGTTCCAGCAGCCTTCCGACGGTGGTACCGTCTTCGGTCCTAAAAGTGCTCCGCTTCAGCCATCGCTGGTCTCCGGGAGCCACGAGGCCGGTTCGCTTCTGTTTCCCGTGGCATTTAAGGGAGAGCTTTGGTCTGCCTGCGGTCTGCGCAGTGTCGGCCCCTAGGAAAAGACAGCTAGCGTTCCCTGCCCTCGAGGAGCTTTCCGTCTCAGGGCGAGCTTTTCGGCACGTTTTTCATGATGATTCTGCGCTTTGTCTTTCAGATAAGCCCACGCGATGGAGGGGTTGCTGCATTACATCAACCCGGCCCACGCCATCTCCCTCCTCAGTGCGCTCAACGAGGAGCGCCTCAAAGGGCAGCTGTGTGACGTGCTGCTGATCGTCGGGGACCAGAAGTTTCGAGCTCATAAAAATGTCTTGGCTGCCAGCAGCGAATATTTTCAGAGTCTGTTCACGAATAAGGAGAACGAGGCCCAAACCGTATTTCAACTTGATTTTTGTGAACCCGATGCTTTTGATAATGTTTTGAACTACATTTATTCTTCGTCCTTATTTGTCGAGAAAAGCAGTCTCGCCGCCGTCCAAGAGCTGGGCTACAGCCTCGGGATTTCCTTTCTGACGAACATCGTCTCGAAAACACCTCAGGCACCCTTTCCAACGTGTCCCAACAGGAAGAAGATATTCGTAGAAGAGGACGAAAGCAGTTCTCAGAAGAGAAGTGTTATCGTGTGTCAAAGCCGAAACGAAGCACAAGGCAAGACTGTCGGTCAGAATCAGCCCGACCTGAGCCACACCTCGCGGCCCTCCCCCAGCCTCGCGGTCAAGACCGGCACTGGGAAGCCCCACGTCCCAAAGCCAGCGGAAGCGCCTCACGCGTCGCCAGTAGCCGAAAAGACTTGGCCCAGAGATGGCCCTGCGGGCTGCGCGAAGTCCCTCGAGCGTCCCGGCTCTGTGGACGACCCTCACAGAAGCAGCTTAGCGAAGAGCAACGCGGTGCCGCCTGGCAAGCCGCTGCAGGACAGAGAGGGGACGGACGAGAAACCGTGTCTGAGCGGCCAGCTGCCCAAAGGAAAAGCCATAGAGCTGGCCTTGAAGAGACCACGGCCGCCCGTCCTGTCTCTTCGAAGCGCGTCGGAGACCCCCTACGTGTTGAAGGAAACCGGCAAAGGAGGCGGCCCGGGCGAAGACAGGAACCTGCTGTACTATTCGAAGCTGGGGTTGGTGGTCCCGTCCGGCGGCTCTGGTTCCGGAAAGCAAGGCATCGACAGAAGCGGCCCGCTGGTGAAGAGTCTGCTCAGGCGCTCGCTGTCCATGGACAGCCAGGTTCCCGTCTACTCGCCCGCCATAGACCTGAAGCCTTCCCAGGGGCCCTCGGCAGCGTCCGGGGAGGTGCCCGCCAACGTGTTCTGTGCTCTGTCTCAAAAGCCGTCTGTGAAAGAGTGCGGCGACGCGTCAGCCCTCGACGAGCGGACTCCGGCGCCCCAGCCGCACCGCCTCAGGTCCTTCAGCGCCTCTCAGTCCACGGACAGGGAGGGCGAGCCTGCCGTGGCCGAGGTGCGCGTCAAGACGGAGCCCCGCAGCCCGCTGTCGGACCCCTCCGACATCATCCGAGTCACCGTGGGAGACCCGGCGGCCGCGTCGTCCGTCACGAGAGACCTCTCCCTGAAGACCGAAGACGACCAAAGAGACATGAGCAGACTCCCGGCCAAAAGGAGGTTCCAGGCGGACCGAAGACTGCCGTTTAAGAAGGTAAAGGAGGGCGAGCACGGGTCTCCGGTGTCCGAACAGAACTTGGAGGAGGGCTCGAGCCCTCCTCTCCCCGATGCCGACTTTCCAGACTCTGACTTGAATAAAGAGGAATTTGGTGAGTTGGAGGGAACGAGACCAAACAAAAAGTTTAAATGCAAACATTGCCTTAAGATCTTTAGATCCACAGCAGGCCTTCACCGGCACATTAACATGTACCACAACCCAGAGAAGCCCTATGCTTGCGACATCTGCCACAAGCGCTTTCACACGAACTTCAAAGTGTGGACGCACTGCCAGACCCAGCACGGCGTGGTGAGGAACCCGTCGCCGGCCTCTAGCTCACACGCCGTGCTGGACGAGAAGTTCCAGAGAAAGCTCATTGACATAGTAAGAGAGCGAGAGATTAAGAAGGCCCTGATCTTTAAGCTGAGGCGCAGCAAGCCCGCTTTTCAGGCGCAGACTAGCTCCCAGGCCCAAGCCATCAAGAGGAACTTGCGGTCCCGAGCCAAAGGAGCGTACGTGTGCACTTACTGCGGAAAGGCCTATCGCTTTCTCTCGCAGTTCAAGCAGCACGTAAAGATGCACCCGGGAGAAAAGCCCGTTGGCGTCACTAGAGCTGCTAAGCCCAGGGAGCATGTTTCTCTGGAGAGCCCGGTAGAGAACAAGGAGGTTTACCAGTGCCGCCTCTGTAATGCTAAGCTCTCTTCTCTTCTAGAGCAAGGAAGCCACGAGCGGCTGTGCCGAAACGCAACCGTTTGCCCCTACTGCAGCCTTAGGTTTTTCTCGCCCGAGCTCAAGCGGGAGCACGAGGGCAAGTGCGAGTACAAGAAGCTGACGTGCCTCGAGTGCATGCGTACCTTCAAGTCCTCCTTCAGCATCTGGCGGCACCAGGTCGAGGTCCACAACCAGAACACGATGGCGCCGGCCGAGCACTTCTCCCTGCCCGGCCTGGACCACAACGGCGACGCGACCGCCGCCTCCAGGCCCCAGGCCCAGGCCGAGCCTCCGAAAGCCAACCACGCGGCGGCCGCCAAGGACGACGCCGCGTTCAGCGACTGTTCCGAGCAGGTGAACTTCGACTCCGAGGATTCCTCCTGCCTCCCCGAGGACCTCAGCCTTTCGAAGCAGCTGAAAATCCACGTCAAGGAGGAGCCCGCCGAGGAGGCCGAGGAGGAGGCGCCCGAGGCCCGCGCGGCCGCCAAGGACGCGGGCCCCAGCAAGGACAGCAGCCTGTGGCCGTGCGAGAAGTGCGGCAAGACGTTCACGGCGCACAAGCAGCTGGAGCGGCACCAGGAGCTGCTGTGCTCCGTGAAGCCCTTCATCTGCCACGTTTGCAACAAAGCCTTCCGCACCAACTTCCGCCTCTGGAGCCACTTCCAGTCCCACATGTCCCAGGCCGCCGAGGAGCCGGCGCACAAGGACCCGGAAGCCTGCCCCGTCCCCACAAACTCGCCGTCCCCGCCCCCGCTGCCCCCGCCCCCGCCGCTGCCCAAGATCCAGCCCCTGGAGCCCGACAGCCCGACGGGCGTGGCCGAGACCCCCGCACCGGCCGCCGCCGAGAAGCTCTTTGTGCCCCAGGAATCCGACACGCTGTTCTACCACGCCCCGCCCCTCTCGGCAATCACATTTAAAAGACAGTTCATGTGTAAACTGTGCCACAGGACATTCAAGACCGCCTTCAGTCTTTGGAGTCACGAACAAAGCCACAACTGAAGGGCCGGCCCCTTCGGCCCCTTAACGGAAGGGGAGGCGGTCCCCAGGTTTCAACCCAAACTGTGAGCCGCGCATGAGAAACAAAATATTTTTTCAAGAGAAGGAATAATAAAGGTTGGAAATTGTTACGCTTGAATGGAAGCTCGAGGGAAATCGATATCAATTAGCAAAGTCCTTACTCAGCTTAGAAAAACTAAACTACGTCGTGCTCTGGACCTTACGGTCACACGACGACTGGACTTCATCAATGTTGAAATTCTGATCGATCCCGGTTGTTTGCATGGTTCCTCATTCCACGGTGTCAGTATACTCTTTTACTGGAGGTTGTTTTGGTTTTTTACTGATTTGCAGCCCGTGAAATACTACTTAAGTATTTCTTTCGATTATAGCAGACACCTAAGTTCTAGTTAAGCCTCAGCCACGTCCTGGAGTCTGCAGTGTATCAGGAGGAAGGGGAGAGTAGTCTGCAGTGTTGACTTAGATCTTAGGATACTTTAGCAATAAAACAATGATAAGCCTCAACTGTAATAAGTTATCCTGACACTTGATAACAATAAATATTTGGTATTTTGTGGTCACGTAGACATTCTTTTGTACGAAAGTTGTGAGGAATTTAAATCAGCAATAGTAATACTTAGATTTTTATAAAGTAACAAAACTTGCTCTTGGGTCACTTAGTATAATTAAGGACGGGAGACTTGGGAAATGAAAACAGGATTTCTAGAAGCCCTCTGAGTTTACAGAAACTTCAGTGGCGCTAGGCGTTGTGGTCAGAGCTGGCGCTCCGGGCTGCGTGTGCACATCCCGGCTTTCCGTTCTGACCACGCGGGGCACACGAAGCGTCCGGCGTCCTCTGACTTATCGCTGCCACAGAGGGAAAATCCGAGCGCGTTTGGGACAGGAAGCAGAGGTGGCACGAGGCGCTCACTGATGTTGAGTTTAACCACGTTGGTGTAACAGATCGGGTCGGGACTCACGTTTACGCTCGTGGATCCCAGGCCCCGGGGTCCGTGCGGTGCGGCGGCCCTGAGCCCGGAGTTGGCATCGACTTCCGGAGCTGGGGAGCCGGGGAAACCCCACACCGCGGCCTCCATGCGCCCTCGACGGCGGTATTTACAGCGTTCGGTTTCCTGCCTCTGTCTCCTGAGGATTTCTGTTAGAATTTGTTGGAGTTTATTGTGGTCAGACGTCCTCAGTGCAGTCATTCTGCTCTGAGTCACTGCTTTTGGTGTCTCAGGGATCTGTGTGAAAGCGCGATCAAGGGTCCAAAATGAGTTTCGGCTACCTAATAAGGCCCACGGGGTTTGGGCTGCCTTTTTTTTTTTTTTTTTTTCTTCTTCTTTTTCCTATTTTGTATGAGTTGCAATTAAAAGGCTTTTGGGAGGGGCCACCCGAGTTCAGTGGGTGTTTCCAAAGGGAAAACTGTCTCACTCGCAGGTACTTAGGTACGAACAAGTGGAAATACTATTGAAACTACAAAAGAGCTCCTTGTCAGGTAGTGCTACGGATGAAGTCTCCCAAGTTTATTCATTTTGTTTGCAAGCTGTTCTTTCAAATAAAAAAGAGACTGTGGCTGAGAAACAATTTGCTGAGTGTTTCCCCGTATCCCACTGCCACAGAGAAGGTTTCTGGCCTCGGTCTCGTCACCCACGTTCCGGACCAGCGGGAGGGAAGACACGCCTAACTTTTTATCCATACACAAGCATTTTTATACAACAGTAGTGGACTTTGTAGATGAGAGGAATTGCGTATGACATTTTGCCTTTTTGTTTCCTTTTCCATTGGAAAACTGTCCGAAGTCCCAAAGTATTTTTGAGTGGTCGCTTCCTATTTTTGTTCTTAGTTAAATTTGATGGAGAAAGGAAAATAAAATGAAGTCACAGCTACCGACGATTGCCATCTTTATATTTTCTGGAAGAAATCTATGCGTTTGAAAGATAAACCTAAAGCATAGGCTTTTACGCGAACCATCAGGATGGATTGTTGTTCACTGAATGAGTCCCCCTTGTAATGTGCCGTTTCTCATTCGGAGCACCTTGGTAGCTGTCACTTCCTCAAAGGACAGTTTCCCTCAGAGTAGTCCCTGCTTCTGGCTGTTAAGAGCACGTGTGACAGTTCCACGGCACACATCATCTTGGCATTGTAAATTCAGTATCCCAGGACTTGAACCTCTATGCTACATTTTTGAAGATTTTTTGATAATGTTAATCAGTAAAAAATATTTTTGATCTAAATACACGCTCCGCGTATCTGTTAGACTTTGAAACTTGCCAGTGTTTTGTCTTGTTAGTTCCCATTTTTGTCTAGGCAAGGAGCGTAAGATTTCAAATAAAATTTTGAACCAAAAACATTTCTAATGCCGTTCTGGTTTTTCTATTACTTTTTATACTGTACCTTCAAAGCGTCAGGCAGAAAGAGTTTATTTTGGTGGTCAGAGAGTAAACTACGCTTCCTCTCGCGTGACTATTTTCAATGTTAGGAAGCAGAGTAATGACAGACACGTGAATTGCTCCATTTAAGAATGTCGATCTCAGACAGCAAGCAGATACTTGGTGTGAGACCAGTGGGTCTTTCCTTGTTACATCTCCAGCTCATAAAAGTGTTGAAAATGTTTTTTCTGATTAGAATTAATTTTTGAAGATGTAGAAAGCTCATTATTCCTTGTAAGTATTCAGGATGCCTTTTTTTATGCAGTTGTGGAAAGAATGTAAGATGTTTTAATATATTCTTTGTTAATCTGAGAACTTGCTGTGTTGAACCATTTTCTTCATGTGGGAGAGGGCGGGAGGGGCCGCCTGAAACACCTCTTTATCAAAGCAAGCAGTGGAGGTTACAAATGGTGTGTGTTTTTTGTAGTTAATATTTCAACCTAATAGAATATTCACCTTTAAAACCAGTTATGGCTAGTGTGAGTTTGTTATTTTTATCAAAATACACAACTAAGGGTTCAACCGTGAGGTCATTTTGCGTTTGTGGGGACATGTGTGTGGTTCTTGGTTTTCTGTTTTGGAGTGGATCGTTCACAACCTTTTTAAAAATAGACTCCAAGGGCGCCTGGGTGGCTCAGTCAGGTGAGCGTCTGATTTCAGCTGAGGTCACGATCTCACGGTTACTTATGTGAGTTCGAGCCCCGCATGGGGCTCTGTGCCGACAGCTCAGAGCCCGGAGCCTGCTTCGGATTGTGTCTCCCTCTCTCTCTGCCCCTCCCCCGCTCACACTCTGTCTCTCAAAAATGAGTAAGTGTTTAAAAACAAACAAATAATATACTCCAGCTCTTACTAACCACTGGCGATTGTACCTACACACAGCAGCCATTGGTGTTGATGAGGGTAGAAGCTGGGGGACCAGAATAAGATGCCCTTTCCTGGAGGCAGGGGGTATCTTCCTCTACGGGCCAGCGGTCCTTGCGGGTGAGGGACAGACAAGAACTCACTGGTCTAAAGTTGGCCTTCGTTCCCTCTGTGCGCGTGTGTGTGTGCGTGTGTGTGTGCGTACATGACCAGAATCCAGAACCTTAGGAAGTAAAGGTATTTGAATTTTCTTACTACAAAAATAGAGTTCATGTATAACAGGTTTCTTTATAAATTGCACTAACTCATATTGGAACCCTACAAGTCCGTTTTGTCAATTTCTGAATTCTCATTGATGTTTTTTTGTAATAAGTGTGAAAAGCATTTTTATTTAAATAATGCTAATACAGTTAGTAAGTTCTTTAACACTGGCTTTATTATTTTTTTTTTTTAAGTTTAAAACATAGGGTTTTCTTTTGTGGCTTTAGCACTTTAAGAAGTTTTATGTCTCCATAATTTGTCACGGGCTTGCTAGGTGCTTCTCTGCGTGTGCTCTAGCGAGCACTTCTTCCGCGCGCCTGGGGGACCCTGAGCAGCCGTGCTTACCTGCTGGAGGAGGAAACATGGGTGAATGTCAGGTTTCTTAAATTCCTTTCAGAGACCATCATTTGGGAACCAAAGTATTTGACTGTAAATCTTGAAAATAACTGAGTACTCCCTCATCATTTATTAGTGCTGTTCTCAAATTGTCCACAAAGTTTCTCCTCGGTTAATGTTAATTTTCGAAAGGTGATAATTTCTTATTGACATTAATCCAGTACTTCAAAATTTTCCATTGAATAAATGCTTATTATTAAGCAAATGTGGTTATAAACAAATTGCGTGTATTTTGTTGTCAGATGCCTTAGCAGACTAAATCATTGTTCAATTTTATTTAGGAATGAGCTTTTCGGAACTCAAAATTCATGGTAAAATAGGATTTCTATCTAATGTTAATCCATTGCTTTTTCTGTATCCAGTTCCATCGTCTGTTTCCTTTGCTTAAATCTTGACTAAGAATGATTGGAGTCAATAAATTTGTACTGTATTTTGTTTGGAGTCGTGGTCTCTCTGGTGTATTTTGGGCGTTGACGACCTTGATCAGCAGCGTATCCGTTTCTGAAAGTAAAGACGAAGCCGTTCTGTGAGTAGCAGGAGGGGCCGCCAAGGGCTGTGAGAGCTCTGGTTTCCCCAGCGCGTCCAGGCTGCTTGTGGAACGGGGTTGGCAGTGTGGCTTCAGTTACTGGGGCGCCCCAAATACGGCACCGTTAAACCCCATAAGCAGCAGTCTTTGCCTATCTACCTTTTCGTCTGCTGTTCACATTAGTTTTTGAAATGCCGACGGGGTAAAATGCATGGACAGCACGTTTACTCCAGGTTGACGTGTCAGCAGTAATTTTCAGGGCTTCCGGGTCGTGGCATCATCTGCCATCCTCAACGAGGCCCTTCCGTGATGCCAAGATAGATTGCCTTCTTATGTCACTAGCTTTCCCCATCAGGGGGTATGAGTCGTGGTCGCCAGGCTGACTGCGGGAAGGGAAGGAGCCTGTCTGCAGTGGTAGCCAGGCTCGCACCCGGCTTGCCCCGAGCCCTCTTCCTCCCCGGAGCCCCTAGCCCCGTCTTGGGGGCCCCTGGCCAACAGTTTCGTGGTCACGCTGCACCTAGAGGAACAGTATATAACCTCTTTGTCCTGATCTGCTTCAGCTGTGCTGCTCAGTTGGCCACCAGATACTCTTGTTTAAAGTGTTTACTGTGCCCTTTTCTTTGCAGTGATGACAGGCCTTTCTGGTCTAGGACCGTTGCAGCCCTGTGGCGTCCTCCTCGGTCTTAGCACACACTCAGTACGGTAAATGCCTGTGGTGACAAAACCACGTCTCCAACATGTCATGCTTTCCCCCCACGAGAGGCCCAGCCTTGGCTCTGGTAAGAACGTGGGCTCTGTGAGCTCTGACGGGTGAGTGACCAGAAAGGCTCCTACAAGGCGTATGTCTGGAGAGGGAGTCTCCCCGTGCTGTCACAGGGGCACTTTAAAAAAGTGCCTGGGGGCGCTTGGGTGACTCAGTCGGTTAACATCTGACTTCTGCTCAGGTCGTGATCTCACAGCTTATGAGTTCAAGCCCCGCGTGGGGCTCTGTGCTGACAGCTCGGAGCCTGGAGCCTGCTTGGGATTCTGTGCCTCCCTCTCTCTCTGCCCCTCCCCTGCTCGCACTCTGTCTGGCTATCTCTCTCTCTTAAAAATAATAAAACATTAAAAAAAAATTAAAATAATTCCAGTCTGGTGCAGTCCTGCTGCAGCATGAGTTTGGGGGTCTTGTGATCAACCCTCCATCCCGTCCTCCGAGGTAGGTCCCTCGGTCGGTCCTCTGACACCACATTAGCACACCTGCATCTTGCCCGGCAGAATGTCTTAGATCCCACTTACTGGTGTTGGCATTTCCGGGGCACGCTTCCTGACCCCTCTCCACCTGCTCCTCACCCCTGCCCAAAGAAGGCGCCTAAGTGTTCCCATCAAACCCTGAAGAGCCAAACACTCTCATCACCTCGCCACTTTTCTATTTTCCCCATACGTTCCAGAGCAGGGCTGTTTCTCGTCTTTGCGTTTCTAGGGCTGGCCAAGGGGAGGGCACGTTAAGTGTTTGATAAGTCCAGCAAAGAAATCTTGTCAGAGGCTAGACACAGCCGGTCCGTTTATTCTCAGGCTGTATTAGAACAGCTCGCTGAGTCTCTGTGCACATGTCCCCCAGATTCTGAGTCAGCCGCTCAGAGACCCAGAGCGCATTTAATTTTTACGCAGTTCTCAGTAAGCCCGAGGAAGAGCGGAGGTGTTCAGAGGGCTGGCCTCAGATCGATGAGTCCCTTGCCCTTTGTAAATGCCGCACACCCTTGTGCTGCTCTCATTGTTTTGGGTGTCTGGCGGGCTGTATGAGCGTCCCTGGCCCTGCCCCAGTGCCCATTAGGCCACCCTGGTGTGGTGGTGGTGGGTTGTCCAATATACTCCGTCAACCTAAGAAGAGTGATAGCTAATTACTAGCTACTACCAGCATATAGTAGTAACTACACTGAGTTCTTTTTTTATTTGTTTTTAAGTGTATTTATTTATGTATTTTGAGGGGGGGTTGGGAAGAGAAGAGAATCCCAGACTCTGTACTGTCAGAACAGAGCCTGACGCAGGGCTTGAACTCACGAACCGTGAGCTCATGACCTGAGCCGAAGTCAGACACTTAACCGACCGAACCACTCAGGCGCCCCTCCACTGAGTTCCTGGTGCGTGCGCACGTGTGTGTGGAGGTACGTGTAAAACAGTACCAAGCTCGCTTTCCTCCTCCATTGGGTTTGACTTTCCCTTCCCCAAGCTCACGTAGCCCAGGCCTCTCGTCTCCCTCAGTCTGGAACGTGTCTCGGTGTTTCTTTGACTTTCGTGGCCTTGGCCATTTTTAACGATTATGGACCAGCCATCTTGGAGAGCGCCCCTTAACTGGAGTTTGGCATCCCCTCCTGATCAGACCCCAGTTACGTTTTTGTTTTTTTGGTTTTTTTGCACCAGAACATCGCACAGACCGTGTTCTTTCCTTTTCGAACCGTGCATGGTGGGCAGTGCCTGTCTGCCCTGACACTGGTGGTGTTCATTGTACCATTTCTCCTCCATGCTTTCCCCCTTTGATAACTATTTTGTGGGGAGATATTTTCAGGCTATGTAGAATCCCATTTTTCGTCTCAATTTTACCCACTAATTTTAGCATCCATTGGCTTTTTTTGCCTGAATTACTTTTCTTAATTTTTTTTTTTATGTTTATTTTTGACAGAGAGAGAGACAGAGCATGAGTGGGGGAGGAGCAGAGAGAGAGGGGGAGACACAGAATCTGAAACAGGCTCCGGGCTCTGAGCTTTCAGCACAGAGCCCGATGCGGGGCTCAAACTCACAGACCACGAGATCATGACCTGAGCCGAGGTCAGACGCTCAACTGACTGAGCCACCCAGGCACCCCCTGAATTACTTATCTATAGTTGTTGCCAAATGGAGATTTTCTCATACCTTCATGCCTTCTTCATTTATCTGTGGGCTCTCTACTGCAAGAAAAAATGGCTGTTATGCCCACTAATATGCTCATTGCTTTTGTGTTGTGGACTCAGGGATTCCTAGTCTGTTCAATGGGTTATAGTCAGTCGCCATCATTCTCTAAGTTTCAATGTTCAAAGCCAGTGGGAGCTTCAGACTGGCTCCCCTGACCTGTGACATGTCCCCCTCGTTCTTTGAGTACTTTCTTGCTTCTCACTCAACAAGGTGTTCCAGACTCACCCTGTCCTTTCCCTGCCAGAGCCCCCAAATCAGGCATTTCTCTAAAGATTCTGGTTCCTTTTAGCAGAGACTCTTGTTTGGAGACCAGGATCTGGGCATTAAGTGTGCTCATTGATGTAAGGTGTGGATGTGCCGGGTCCTTCAGTAGGCAGGCTTAAAGGGAACACACACACACACACACACACACACACACACACACACACACACTGACATCTGGATTTATCTCTGAATCTTCTAGACTTATCTGGATATGTGCAAATCACCAATAGCTTCAATTCTAATCCAACACCAGATGGTTCATTCCATGACTCCCTCTTTGTACGTTTATACCTTCCTTCTCTGATGGTGAAAAACCAAGCTCCCATGGCCTCGGTCTCCCTGTGTGTAGCCAATCTCCAGCCCCTGGGACCTGCCTTCCACATGCAGGCTGGCTACCAACCTCACAGGATTTACCTAATGGCTTTTTAACAAAGGGAGAAAGGAAAGAAGACAGGGAGGGAGAGAGGAAGGACTGTAATTGACTATTTGTCTCTCTTCTCCTTTCAGTTCTACCCATTTGTGTTTCTGTAGTTGAATACCTGATATTAACTGTATACTGTACAGGATTGATTAGCTGACCCATTATTTATAAATGAACTTCTTTATCTACAATGAAACCTACTTTGTTTGTATTAATATAACTACTCCAGCTCTCTCTTGACAAGTTTTAGCGTGGTATATTTTTTCCATTATTTCACCTATTTGTGTTTTTATAGTTAGTATGTTTCTTGCAGGCAGCATGAATTTGGGCACTGATTTTTTAATCCAATCTGACATTCTCTCTTTTTTTTTTTTTAAGTTTACTTATTTTGAGAGAGACAGAGACAGCGCAAGTGGGGAAGGAGCAAAGAGAGAGGGAGAGAGAGAGAATCCCAAGCAGGCTCTGAGCTGTCAGTGCAGAGCCCAATATGGGGCTTGAACTCACAAACCATGAGATCATGACCTGAGCTGAAACCAAGAGTTGGATACTTAACTGACTGAGCCACCCAGGCACCCTTGACATTCTCTGCCTTTTAATCAGAGTATTTAGATCATTTCCATTTCCATTTAACATCTTATTATCCATTTTCTGTCTATCCATTATGTGTTCCCTGTTTTCTCTTTCTCTTTCTTATTTTCAATTAACTGGGTTTTTTTTTTGTGTGATTCCATTTCTCTCTTTGGTTGGCTTATTAGCTATAACTTTGTTTTATTATTTTAGTGGTTATGTTACAGTTTATAGTATACATCTTTGCCTTTTCATGGTCTATCCTCAAGGAATATCCTGCCACCTTACATATGACATAAGAATGGATGGCATGTACTTCCTTTTCTCCCTTCCTGGTGTTTGTGCTATGATTGTCAGATGTTCACTTCTGTGTATGGCATAAGACCCACAAAGCATTTTTATTGTTTTCACTTTAAATAATCAACTAAATTTTCAAGAAATTCAATTAATAAGAAACAAAGTATTTATATTTACCCATGTAAATTTCCATTTCTGGTGTTCTTCATTTCACCTGCAGATCCAAATTTCCATATGGTATCATTGTCCTCTGCCTGAAGGACATTAACATCAGTATTTCCTGTAGTGTAGGTCTACTGCTGCTGAATTTTTTCTGCTTATGTATGCTATAGTCTTTATGTTGCCAATCCTGAGAGATAGTTTTGCTAGGTATAGAATTCTAGATGGATAATTCTTTCTTTTAGTACTTTAAAGATGTTGCTTCACTGTTTCAACTTGAATTGTTTCCAACAATAAATCTTCAGTCCTTGTCTTTTTTCCCTTATACAAAAGGTATCATTTTTACTCTGGCTGTTGTAGAATTTTTCTCCTTGGGGCGCCTGGATGGTTCAGTTGATTAAGCATCTGACTCTTGATTTCAGCTCAGGTCATGATCTCATGGTTTGTGCGTTTGAGCCCCACTTGGGATTCTCTCTCTGCCTGCGCCCCTCAACTCACGTGCTCTGTTGCTCTCTCTGAAAATAAATAAACTTTAAAAAAATGTTTTCTCCTTATTACCAATTTTATACAATCTGATTATGATGTACTATGGTGTAATTTTTATGGTGTGTGTGTGTACCCATATACACCTGGGTTCATTTAATTTCTTAGATGTTTGAATTCATAGCTTTTATCAGATTTGGAATTTTTTCAACCATTATTTTTTCAATTTTATTTCTTTCTTTCCTACCCTCTCTTTCCTCTCCTTTCGGGACTCCAATCACACATTTATTAGGCCACTTGAAATCATCTCATAAATCACTGTTGCTCTACTGAATTTTTCTCCCCTCTCCCCCCCCCCCCCCCCCCCCCGCTCTGTTTCATTTTGGCTATTTTCTATTGCTATACTTCTAATTCACTAATTTTTTTCCTGCAAAGTCTAATCTGCAATTGACCAGCTGATGTAGTTTTCATCTCTAGAAGTTTGATTTGGGTCTTATTTATATCTTCTGTGTCTATACTTACTGGGTTCCATCTTTCCTCTAACTTCTTGAACATATGGAATACAGTTATAACAACTTTTCAAAATGTCCTTATATACTAATTCTATCATCTGTTCTATTTCTGGGTTGGCTTCAATTTATTTCTTTTCCTCCTGATTCTGGGTAACATTTTCTTGCTTCTTGGCATATCTGGTAATTTTTTGTTGGATACCAGACATTGTGAATTTTAACTTGTTGAGTGCTGGGTATTTTTGTATTCCTATAAATGTTCTAGCGCTTTGTTTAGGAGATATAATTAGCTTACTTAGAAACAGTTCTATCCTTTTAGATTTTGCTTTTAAACTGTGTTAAGTGGGATTGGAGCAGCATTTGATATAGGGCTAACTTTGCTCCACTACCGAGGGAAGCACACTCCTTCTACCCAACGTCCCATAAATTATTTTAAGCACTGTGTGAGCTCTAGGGATGGTTCCCTGCAATCTTTTCAGGGTATCCTCTCCCCAGTCTCAGGAAGTTCCTTCACATGCATGTATTGATTGGTACCTGACTAAGGAGTCAAGAGGCCTCTCTCCGTGCAGCTCTCTCCTCCCTGGTACCCTACTCTTGAAGCCCTGGCCACTGTCTTTCCTGGACTCCCAGCTCCAGCTCAGTATGGGGACTGCTGGTTTACCTCATTTCTTTCTCATCTCTCAGTGGTCACTGTTCTTTGTCGTCCAATGTGCAATGTTTTCCAAACCGTTCTTTCACAAATTTTGTCTGGAATTTAGTTGTTTCATGGAGGCTGGTAAATCCAGCCACTGTTCCTCCATTTTGGTCAGAAGTAGAACTGAAGCTTATTAGTTTAAAATCAATAGGTTTGCTAATGTGTCCTAAAGCATCTAGCCCTTGATGTCCGTGCCTGTACTCCAAAATCTTGCCTGTGGGAAATTTTTCCAAAGTCCAAGCATAAAGGAACTCAATTGAGATTTTCTCAAACTTGACCCAAAAAAATCACATAGAGATCTCACTAAATGAAAACTAAATTTATCCCCTCCTCAACTCACCCTTAGTCAGGTTCCCCGAAGCCTATGTTCACCTCAGTACCATGAGATAACGACATTAGAAAGTCAGGACGAAATCTTAATTTGTACCACTAGAAATAGAAATTTTGTGTGTAGGAAAGCAGAGGTTTGGTCCTAATGATCTCAGTGATGAAAAGGATATTTTCACAGGCATTAAAGTTGGATCTCCAAGTTGAGATCATAGAGTTTATTAAGAACCAGTTTCTGTTCACAAATTCAAAGACCAAAGATAGATTATTGAATAGTATGTAATGTTTGTTGTTATTTTTGTCTGATTTCTCAGTAAAGGAAAAGGAAAAAGTACAAAACACCCTACTGGCCCTTTCACTGAAAATAAAATAATTTATACCAAGTGTTGTTGGCTCTCTAAGAAGGGCTGCGCTCCGCTTCTAGCCCCTGTCTGCCCACATAATTCTAGAAACATCCAGGGAACTTTTCCCAATTTGTCAGACTGAGTGGTTGGAAAAGACTGTAGCCTGCTGCTAAGGAAAGGCTTTACACAATGCAGGGGGTGAAGCTAATTCCATGGAAACTGATTTTGATTGGTCCAAAGAGTTATGGTTGAAAGTTACCAGAGCTCAGGAAGAGTCTTATAATTCATACAACTTGGAAACTTTTTCCTTTTTGTGGTCCCTAAAAAACATTTTTGTGGTTCCCTGAAAGTACCATAAGCCCTAAACACTGTGCCTAATGGACAAGTCGGCCCTCGTTAAAGGAACAAGGGAGGCCACACTGTGTCAGGCAGCCAGAAGCAGGTCCCCAGGTAGACCAATGGAAGCTTGGGTTTCCAAAGTTTCTGTGCATTATTCAGTGCATGGCAACCTCCCAACATTTATGTTTATTTTTAACCTGATAACCAAAATTAGGAATTCTTATTGGGATATATATATATATATATATATATATATATATATATATATATATTAAGGGGCACCTGGGTGGCTCAGTCAGTTGAGTGTCTGACTCTTGGTTTTGGCTCATGTCATGATCTCATGGTTCCTGTGCTGGCAGCATAGAGGCTGCTTTGGATTCTCTCTCCCTTTCTCCCTCTCTCTCTGTCTTTCTCCCACTCATGAACTCACTCTCTCTCTCTCAAATGAATATTTAAAAAAATTATTTTAAAAATAAGGTACTTTCATTTCTGATACATGATGAATTAGGTGCTCTGAGGAGTTTCCCACTTGGGAGGCACTGGATTCTCAAGAAGGTTCGCTTTCTAACGAATTGCCAGACCCACAAGAAATAGGGGTGTTTTCCAAGTCCCCTTCCCAGCCCACCCCTGAGAAGCACACAAAACTCAAAAGCTGGACAGGAGTCAGGTTGCCCGAGGGTGGACGTCCTGGCATCACTGTCCAGGAACAGTAGGCTCTGGGACAGTGAGGAGGGGGGAGAGCCTGACCCTGTGGGGCAGGGGGCTGATGGGAGTGTGCGGAAACGTGTTCTTGATTTCGGCTCAGGCCATGATCTCACAGTTGGTGGGTTTGAGCCCCACATCAGGCTCTCTGCTGATAGTGCAGAGCCTGCCTGGGATTCTCTGTCTCCCTCTCTCTCTGCCCCTCCCCTGCTTGTTCTCTCTCTCTCTCTCTCTCTCGCTCTCTCTCAAAATAAATAAATTAATGTAATTAAATTTAAAAGACTCAAAAAAAAAAAAATCAACAAAGTTTGCAAGGTTGGCCCTTGGCCGGTGTCTGGGAATGTGGATTTGGGGCGAGTTCTCTCTCACTCTTCCCTGATGTAGCTCCCCACGCCTAAACTGTTTGTACAGATGATGGGGTTTGTGCTGAACACCTGGTCTCTATGTGGGAGTCTGGAATTTCGCTGCCTGCTAGGCAGCAGGTGCTTACGTGACCAGCCCCCAGTAGAAACACGGGCACCAAGTCTCCAGTGAGCTGGCCTGGCAAACAGTAACGCACGTGTGCTGTCACCAATTGTTGCTGAAGGAACTTAGCACACCCCGGCGCGACTCCGCCGGGCGGGCTCCTGGAAGCCTGATCCTGGCTTCCTCCAGGTTCCAGCTCATGCACCTTTTCCCCGGACCGAGTTTGCTTTGTGTCCTTACACTGCAATGAATCATACCCACGAGAATGACTATGTCCCAAGTCCTGTGAGTCCCAGCAAATCACCAAGTCTGAGGTGTGGCCTGGGGGACCCCAACACATGATTTCAAGTCCCTGCCACCTCTGGCTCACAACTGAATCAGGCTCGGACGGTGGAGCGTCCGACTCTTGGTTTCGTCTCAGGTCATGAACTCGCAGTTTGTGAGTTCGAGCCCCGCGTCGGGCTCTGTGCTGACCGCTCAGAGCCTGGAGCCTGCGTCCGATTCTGTGTCTCCCTCTCTCTCTGCCCCTCCCCCGCTCATGCTCTGTCTCTCTCTGGCTCTCTCTCTCTGTCTCTCTCAAAAATAAATGAAAATGTTTAAAAAATAAACAAACACTGAATAAATTGAAAAAGCACACCTGAGTCAGACAACAGTCCTCTCTGTATGAAATCACCCCAAGTGGAGGCGTGCATGAGTCTAACAGCTCCAGCCCCGAGGTCACAGTGGACACGTAAGGACACAGAGCCGATGCGCGAGGGTGGCAGAAACACCAGAGTCAGAGCACCGAGAGCAGCAGGCGTTAACAGCTGCCAGGCGCACGGCGCGTATTTATGAAACACGGAAAGAAAAAAAAGTGAAAGGGTACGATGAGAAATAACTCAACGTTATCAGCAGTGAACAGGCAGACTTGAGAAAAGAAACAACTGGAAACTTCTAGAAGAGAAACAGAAATGATTTGAAATAAAACAACCCAATGAACGGACTGAGTGTTGTGTCCTCCCCCAATTCTTATGTCGAGATCTAGTCCCTAATGTGATGTGTTTGCAGGTGGAGACTGTGGAAGGTGAGTAGTAGGTCGCGAGGGCAGAGCCCTCGTGAAGGGGATCAGGGACCTCGAGCAAGAGACCCCAGAGAGCGCCCTTGCCGTTCCCGCCACGCGAGGACGCGGCACAAAGACGGGTCTGTGAACCGGGAAGCGGATCCCACCAGGTGCCACTTCTGCCGACGAGGAACCCGGTTTGCCTTCCCACCTAAAACACCAGACAAAATATAGGAGCCCACAGTCCTCAAGACGCCAGACCCCAGGCAGCGAAGTGACAATTCTCAAAGAACTTAATGTTATGAAAACACTAAATGTTTCATACTGTTTACTTTTAATATTTGATAGCAATATTTTCTTTAAGTAGGCTTCGCGCCTACGGCAGAGCCCAATGCGGGGCTTGAACTCACAACCTCGAGATGGAGAGTCGGTTGACACTTAACCAACTGAGCCACCCGGGCACCCCTGATAACAATGATATTTCATGTTAATGAGAGAATTGCCACGTGTCGTGCTTTCCCTTGATCCAGTGACAATTTTAGGTAATTTCAATGTTGTTAAAATATTTGACGTTCAATGTTATTTAATACTGAAATAATATCTAATATTAATCTCATAATTTATTTTATACTAATTTATTAAATCATTTGGGATCATCACTTGGTCAAAAGAAATTGCTAGACACAGCAGTTATCTGAACTGAAAATAAGATAAGCAAAGAGGTAGATCTTGAAAGTACTAATGATGATTACAATGAAGTCTGTTTACAGTGTTAGTAAAAACTTAAATTTAAAATAATGTTATAGGGGCTCCTGGGTGGCTCAGTCGGTTGAGCGTCCGGCTTCGGCTCAGGTCATGATCTCGCAGTCCGTGAGTTCGAGCCCCGTGTCCAGCTCTGTGCTGACAGAGCCTGGAGCCTGTTTTGGATTCTGTGTCTTCCTCTCTGTCTGCCCCTCCCCTCTCTCTCTCTCTCTTAAAACTAAACATTAAAAAATAAATAAATGTTGATATTTTGTTCCTCAAGAATTTTTTTGCATTAATTTAGATTTTTAAAATAATCGCATTAAAATCGTATTCGTGTTCACCACTGAGTATTTGGAGCCCGGGCAAGTGACCCCTTCTCGCACTCCTGTCCTTAGCCCTGGGGCCCAACCTCCATCCTGAGCCATCCACCTGCCTGGAGCAGGAAGGCAGGGCAGAAGTCACATGGCAGCCTTTCCACCTGCCGTGTTTGAAGACTCGTGGGTGTTAAGGCCACGCCGTTGTTCACCGGAGCGCTTTGCTGAAAGAAAATAAGGTTGGACGTTAAAGTTTATCAGAGCTCCTGATGTCCTGGGAGAGCACAGAGGCTTCTAGAAATGACCACGTGTCATCCTTAGGCAGCCGGACGCGGAGATTACAAGAAAGGACAGCTGACAGCAGTGACCCCGTGGGCCCCGAAGGTGCTGCCCGTGGGAACGGGGAAGGCTCTGTCGTCGCAAAGGTGCCCGCTGCTCTCTGACAGGTGTGGTAGCGGCATCTGGGGACCACGAGGGGCCAGTGGCTCTGAGACCCGGCTCTGTGTTAAAATCACAGGAACTGTGGAGAAACACATTGTCCCAAAGGGGAAACAACGGGACCCCCGTGAGCAGCAGGACGGAGACAGGGGTGTGTTCACGCACAGGGCGTCGGCAGCCACGAGGACGCGGCAACCCCCTGTGCACACGGGCCGTACGGCCCGCTTATGTAAAGAAACCGGCCAAAGCTACGCTGTTAGAAGTCATTATCTGAGGGGCACCTGGGTGGCTCGGTCAGTTAAGCGTCCGCCTCTTGACTTCAGCTCAGGTCATGATCTCACGGTTCATGGGATCGAGCCCCACGTCGGGCTCTGCGCTGACAGCGTGGACCCTGCTTGGAATTCTGTCTCTCCCTCTCTGTCTGTCTCTCAAAATAAATACATAAACATTAAAAAAGAAGAAGGAGACGAAATCATTATCTGGCTATCTTTGGAGGGGGTGAGGGGTAGTGACCCAGGGAGTCTGTGGGTCACCTTTAGATTCTTGATCTGGGTTCCATGGGTGTGGCCCACTGGTGATCTGATCTGATACGTCATACTTCAGTGGATGTTCAAACAGTAAACACAACACCTCCAAGCCAGAGGCCCCACCGCAGAATTTCTGGGGGTGAGCCCCGATTCCAGTCAATTCTACGGTGCCACCAAGGTCGCGAACAGCTGATTGGGAGCAGCGCCTCGCACACTTTAATGTGAGTGCAAATCACGCGGGCACCGTGTGAAACTGCGCCCCGCTTTCCGAGGTCTGGGAGGGGCCCAGGATTCTGCGATCTTGTTCTTGTTAGAACAGCCTCCCTGCCAGGCGAGGCTGGGGTCTGACCCGGGGCCGCGCCCCAAGCATCAGCCAGATCAGCCTCCAGGAGAGCCTGGGCACCTGCGAGTTTAGCCAGCACCCCCTGATTCTCAGGCAGACTCGAAAAACACGGGTTAAGTCCCCAGTCGCCTCTTCAGATGATGAGAAGTTGTGTAGAATTCGCTGCTGTTCTGCAAATGAGAGAGCTGGCTCAAGGCGTTTGGGAAGCTACTTAAAAATATATAATATTGCAAAGAGAGGAGGAGAGGTCAGCCAAAAGCAGGAGCGCAGTCGGAGCTGGTGGCGGGGGCTCAGGGCCGGCGAGCTCTGTGGGCGCGGCCACCCCTGCCCCGGAGAAGCAGAGGGTGATGACGGGGTGAGGAGCCCAGAGACCCACTCTCCTCTCCAGGAAGGCTCAGCAGAGCCCCAGGCCCTCCAGGCAGCTGGGGACGGAAGAGCCTTCTGGGACCCCAGATGGAACGGCTCAGGGGAGCAGCCCTCCCCTCCGCCCTGGGGGCCCCATCTCTATCTGGCTTTGCTTCTCCTCCCCTCATGGAACAAAGTGGGAACAGTGGGACTGGTTGGGGAGTGTTGGAGCAGCAGGGCAGGACCGCCTTCGGATTCATCCGGGTTAGCGCTTCGGGCACAAAGACCTTGTGGCTGTGACCACAGGATCACTGTCCCCGGGCTGAGTGAGCGGACACGGGCGTGCAGTGGGCAAGCGGCTGTCCGTCCCAGGCCCGTTTCTGTGAGCCCTGGCCTCCCGGGAAGGGCGTGTGGCTCTCTGGCGGGCAAATCGGAGCAACAGGCAGGACGATTAGGAAGAACCCGCCTGCAGGAGACAACCCCCTCCCCCCTCAGCCCTGCCTGTGTTCTGGTGCCCGGATCCACCTGATCTGGGGGCTCCGCATTAACACGCCATCCCAGCCGACGGGCCTCCGGCCCAGTCCTCCACTCCGCTCCCAGGGGCCCGTGGTGACAGCCTGGCTTGCTCATTACTCCACCCCCAGCGGATTCAGCAACCCTGTGAGCAAGAGGGTGCTATTTTCGGGGGTCCCCCTCCCTCCGAGATCCTAAAGTAATCCGGGAATGCGGACATTGACCCCCGACCACATTTTACACGGGATCATTAAGCAGGTGGTTTGCGAAAAACTGAGCAAGCGGCAAAGACTCAAAGCCAGCCAGTTCCCTAAAACCCGTGAACGGCCCGTGAACGTCTCTGGTTCCGGACCCGTGGCTGAGGGCACCAAGGAGCAAGAATTTGCCTTCGTCTTCTCGCCGAGCGCATCTTCACGTCCTGGCGTCTCAAGACTTGCCCGTGTTGCAGAAGGTTGTGCCAGTCCCTATGGAGGTGACAGAGAACCCAGGCCAGAGATCCTTGGTGCCACTGGGGCACAGGGCGGCCACCCTCTCCCTGGCCACAGCTGGGTGCCAGAGCAGGGCTGAGGGAAGATGTAGGTCACAAGGACAGGAGGTGCGGCCCAGAGCAGGGACTATATACACAGAGCACAGAGCTCCAAGCCCCACAGGCATTTGCTGAGCCAGCCTCGAGAACCAAGACCCAGGAGGCCCTGGGCCGTTCCTGGCTGACCCCCCTGCACCCTCTCTCCCGTGCCTCACCCAGGGCTTGACACCCATTTCTTGAACCAAGGCCTGGAAGTCATGCTAACATTGATCAAATCTGCACATAAAACAAAGGCGGAAGGCTATCGAAGAGATGAGGAGCGAGGCCAGAATTAAAAAGGAGGAAACACTTAGTGGGGAGCAGGACAGAGAAAGGACTCTGTGAAACTACTCCGTGCGTTGGGTGGGAAGTTAGAACAGGCCGAAATTCTAGAACTTGTTTGCCGGCGGCCGTGTGTGAGGAGGCGCATTTCGGCCCGTGCTGGGGTGGCCCGTGCTGGGGTGGCCCGTGCTGGGGTGGCCCGTGCTGGGGTGACCGCTTGGATGGAAGCAGAGAGAAGGGGAAGGCAGTAGGCCGGAAAATGACCAGATGCCGCTGGGAAAAGAGGAAAGGGAGCCAACACTGGCTTTTTCCCTCCTAAAAAGCTGGAAATAAGAACCTATGAAATGAAACCTTAAAATTAAAAATACTTTCAGGCGTCTTATTTTGGAGGTGGCTGTCATAGCACGGCCCTCGTAGCCCCGGCCAGTGCCCCACGCACCCCCTTCCTCACCCCGGACGACAAGAGAGTCGTCAGCACAGTGTGACCCCTGAGACTCTAGGACACCGAGTGCCAAGTGAGAAGGGCCCCGGGCACCCCCTTCACCAGCAAACATCTGCACTGATCTGATTGTATTTTTCACGATAATGCAAACACTTTGGTCTATAGGCAAACCTCTTGATGTAGTCCCCTCTTACAAGGATGTTACCAAAGTAAATGAAATATCGACCAGAATGATGGAAAACCCAAGGACCGATCCGAAACCAGTGGGGAACAAACCTGTGAGATGGGCCAGCTTGATTTCATTCTGAGCCCAGAGGCAGCAGGAAGCAGCCCGTGGACGCCTGACCCGGTCGTGTAATAGGTTCACCTGGGAGCTGACCCAGCGGAGAGTGTGTGTATGTGCGTGTATGTGTGTATTTGTGTTATGTGTGTCTGTATGTGTCTCTGTTGTCGTGTATATGCGTATATGTGTGTACGTGTATGTATGAATGTGTGTGTGTGTGTGTTTGTATGTGTGTGTATATGTATGTGTGTGTATGAATGCATATGTGGGGGGGTATTACACACATACCAGAAGGCTTCTTGTCAAATACCAAAGTCTTCCATGGTTTTCAAAAAACCAGGAATGTTCTTCAAGTGAATCATCTTTATATTGGGCCTTATTAAGAGCAGAAGCTGTACCATTAATGTGAACTCAGGGGACCTCTTCCCGGTGTTTGTTAAATTTATTTTTTTTAGTGTTTATTTATTTTTGACAGAGAGAGAGAGAGAGAGAGAGAGAGAGAGAGACAGAGCATGAGCAGGGGAGGGGCAGAGAGAGAGGGAGACACAGAATCCGAAGCAGGCTCCAGGCTCTGAGCTGTCAGCACAGAGCCGGACGCGGGGCTTGAACTCATAAACCGCGAGATCATGACCTGAGCTGAAGTCGGACGCCCAACCGACTGAGCCACCCAGGCGCCCCTCCCAGTGTTTCTTGAATCAATCAGTCGATTCCCTTCTAAAAACTGTGGTAAAATGCACGTAACATACATGTGACCATTTTAACCATTTTTAATGTTTTTACTTATTTATTTACACACTGTGAGTGGGGGAGGGGCAGAGAAGGAGAGAGAGAATCCCAAGCAGGCTCCACGCTGTCAGCGCAGGGCCCAACACGGGGCTCGAACTCATGACCTGAGAGCTCATGGCCTGAGCCAAAATCAGGAGTCACCCCGTAACTGATGGAGCCACCCAGGCGCCCCTTAACCATTGAGTACCCTCAAAGCGTGGCACGACCACCACCACCATCTAGTTCCAGGACATTGTCTTCACCCCCTTCTCCCCTCAGCCGCCGGCAACCAGGAATCCGCTCTTGGCCTCCAGGGACTTGCCTGTTCTGGACGTTTCCTGTCGGCGGAATCTCGCAGTCTGGTGGCTGTGCCCGGAGCTCCAGGATGTAGGAGAGGACGCCTCCCCGGCTCATCTGGCACCTCCTGTCCTCCCTGGCTCCCCCTTCCCCGTCTTGTGGTGACAGAGTCATCAGGTACCGTGGGCAGTCCAGCAAGAGCAGCAGCCTTGGGCACGGGGACAATTCCTCTAATGGCCTTCTGGACGTCCCCTGTTTGGACTCGCATTTGTCACCTGCGGGGTTGGCAGGCTGGCTCTCCCCACCTCTCCCTAGACTTGTGCGTAAGTCACAAACCCGCCGCCGGCAGGAAGCATGTACGTCGCTGACTCCACACTGTCTGGGAAGGGGGAGGAGCTTTGGTGAGGAGAGGGCATCTGGGTCACTCACCTCCACCGGTTTCCGGACCTCCCAGAGGACACCCTCATGGAGATGGGGAGAGAGACAGAGAGGAGACAAGTTCTGTGTCTGCTTTGTCCCCAGCCTGCGATGCCCCAGGGGCCGGGAGCACCCCCCCCCCCCCCCCCCCCAATGCGCTGCTGGCTGGTGGGCGGTGGGGGGAGGGGAAGGGCTCAGGATCACGGCCCACACAGAGCAGGACAGCCCCACCCCCCGCCTGCCCCTCCCGCACTAGACGCATCTCTGGCACCCACTGAGCTTCATGCCGACCGTCTTTTTCCCGTTCCTTCAGTTTTGCGTTAACTTCCTAGATCAAATGTATTTTAAGACAAAATAGTTGTTTTTAAAGACCATTTTCTCCCCGAGCCAGGTGGATAAGCGCATGTGAACCAACGGCCGGGCACACACAGCCCCAGCATCTGGAGCCTGCCCGCTGGAGGCCTGGGTGAGGCCTGGCCTGGACATGTCTTTTTTTTTTCTTTTAAAAGGTTTCTTTATTCTCGAGAGACCGAGTGCGAGCGGGGTAGAGGCAGAGAGAGCGAGAGAAAGATACAGAATCCTAAGCAGGCTCTGGGCTCCCAGCTGTCAGCACAGAGTCCTACGCGGGGCTCAAACCCACAAACCGTGAGATCCATGACCTGAGCCGAAGTCGGACGCTTAACTAAGTGAGCCACCAGGCGTCCCCAGATACGTCTTATTTTCCACCGCATTGTGATGAGGGAGCTTAAGGCATGCTGACAGGCCGAACCCCCACCCCAACCCCCTCCCTCCACTGTGGGACGTGTGTGACATTCCTCAGGCATTCCTGGCTGCCTGAGAACAAAGGAAAGGGGAGAAACGAATGGTTAACTGATAGAGATCACAGTCCTACCCGGCCTGAGTCTCCACCTATTTACAAATATCTTAGTAAATCACCAGAAAAAGGCAATCTTATCAATAGCTAATCTCCAGAAACCTATAGACTCCGTTTCCTGGAGCCCCAACATCACCCCTCCATGGTGACGTGGGAAACAAAGGCAGAAGGAAATGGCAGATCAAATTAAATTTCCTTCTAACCTGCAGCCCATGGACAACTACTTGAGGCCCAGAGTAAAAGGTCTCTCCAGGAACTCTCTACTGTCTTGCTGCTAATGCTTTGCTAGAGGGCAAACAACCCCAGTTTGAAAATAGCTAGGCCTCCAGGATCCTGGAAGTCTTCTTTAGCATAGGAAAATCTCACTGGAAACTTCCTCTGGCCTTTACCTCCCCCGACCCCTGGTATAAAACCAGTCTCCGCTCCTGCTCCCGGGGCAGCTCTTCCTGCCATGGGTCCTGTCTCAGGGCTTCAATAAGACGACCTTTTTGCGCCAAAGACAACTTCAAGAATTCTTTCTCGGCCGTTGGCTCCGGACCCCACGAGCCCCACTGTCACCCCAAAAAGACGTCATCACAGAGGAGCCATGATGTTTTTTAGTGAATATGCACAGTTTTATTACTGCAGCAAGTAATGTCACCTGGCCCTCTACAACTGCTTGGACTAAATGCCAGATGATTTCCAAAGGCCCCTCTGATGGGACTGAGGCCTTAGAGAATCGTCAAGAAGGACGCTGAGCTGCAGGGTGGCCTTTTTTTTTCTTTACAAAGGCTGCTCCCAGCTCAGGAGGGATTGTGAGCAGTATGCACCACACACGTGTTAGCCCTAGCGGTGTCCGTAATAACCAGGGGGCTCTCGGGGAGTTCCGGAACTTTCTGGACTTCGGGCCCCTACCAGGGGCAGTCCTGTCCAATTGGACCGTGTCATGGCACGTTGCGGGCTAAATCCAAAAATTGCACATTTTTAATTCCCTTTAATTCCCTTTATTTTTACTTATTGATTTGTCTGAACTCAGTTGTATTGGCTAAGACTGTTAAAAAAATGCAAGCGAGTAATTTGAAGATCTGACGGGCTTTATTAAGCCACTCGTGAATGGGGCAGCGCCCCATCCAGTGAGCACAGGGGGCTCGAGTTCCAACAAAATGGAAGGTTTTTGTAGGAAGGAGGGTGGGACAAGGAAGTTATTAGCAAAAGAAAGGAAGGGTTGCTTCAGGCCGGGTCACCTTCCCTGGGTGGGTGGGGGTTGATCCCGCAGATCCCCTCCTCTTCCTGGGGTGGGGGCAATGGAGAAGGTCCAGGAGACCGGTCACCCCATCTGTGCCCACCAGAAAATTCCTGACTCCCAGGTTGAGACTACATTTCTGTGGGAGGCTGGACCCACAGTTAGGTTATGTGTAAAGTCCTGGCTCGGGGACTTGGCCAAAGTGACACCACTGGGGGGCTGTGATTTTTGACAAGACCCTAGGTGGCTTCATCTGCCGGCTTCCCCTGGAGATTGGGCAGCCTGGCATCCGTGTCCCACGAAGCAGTGTGGCCAAGGGGCTTCCGGGGTAACAGTGAATGCTATCGCCCTGCAGGGGGACTTCTGCGGGAGCCCTGGGTGTTCCCAGCCTGCTACCCCCTTCATACAAATATTGGCCTGGACTTTCCGAGGTCGTGCAGCTGGTGTCAGCAAGGACCAGCTTCCTTGACACCCCCCTTTACCCCTGGAACATTCCCTTCTCTAGTGCCTTTCGAAGGGGTCTGTACAATGTGGGGGTCTCATTTCCACCCGCTTGGTGTTTCACCTGCTGGCCCCTGGCTTCGGACGTCCTGCTCCGCGGTGACAAAGACCAGCCAGCCTGCACCGCTCTGTCCTGCCTGGGAACAATGGGACGTGAGCCCCTGGAAACCATCCTGCACTAACTCCTGTTCCCTCGGGGAGGCCCTGCACCTGCTGCTGTTCTCCAGCGAAGATCCAAGATCGAGTGCGCGTTAGCAAGGCTGCTGGCGTGAACCCCACGGCATGTGGGCCCGACAGGTGTGGGGGCGGGGTTCGTCCCCCATCTTCGCGGACACAGAAGCATGCAGTTCAGACGATACCCGTGTGGATAATCTGGAACGTGTCCAGGAAGGATCCTTGGGTGCTTGAACACACAGAAAGGGGAGGGCTAAAGGGGGACCTTTTGCTGTCACCGCCCCCCACCCCGGGACCCAGCAGCCACCTTCTTTCTGTCACCTGGGGAAGAGCCCCGAGGACTCAGGCTGGGCTGCTTCCCTCCAGAGAGTTCCTGGCTTCATGTCTGTGGCCCCCTCAACCTAGGGAAGGTCGGATTGGACCGGACGGGGAGGCAGAGCCGGAAGGGACTCTGGGGCCCGCAGGTGGCATCCCCCTGCCTTGCTGGGTCCTCCCCCTCCCAACTCAGCGACAAGGATGGGGTCCCCAAGACGGAGCTGGTACCCCCCACCTCGGGAAACCAGGCGCCGAGAGAATGGGTGCGGTGACCCCAGGGGTGCACGGGTACAGTTACACCTCGCACTGGGTGGGGGTGACGATGACTCCATCAGAATCACTGAGAAATGAGACACGGCGACAAATCCGGGTGAAGACTTGCTCTCTGACTCTGCAGGCTCGTGCCGACGTGCTGCGCGGCGTAGGATCATGGCAGGGAACGCGCGGATTCCAGGTCTGTCTCCGGCACCCTCGGGCCACCTTGTCCCCGGTGGGTTGCTTATTACAGGAATTACTGTAAAGTGCACGCACACGGAAGGCATTCACGCTTGCCCCCTGTAATCGCTGGATTGGTTGTGCCCACGCTGAAGGATTTTCCAGACCAGCAAAATTGCTCGCTTTGTCCTATTGGGTTATTTGGGCCAGTCGTCGTTTGTGATGAGCACGTGAATGACTTTGTAAGTGAACAGGTGCTCCTGGGATGTTTGAAAGGCCCTTTAGAGGCACTTGGGTGGCTCAGTCGGTTAAGCATCCGACTTTGGCTCGGGTCATGATCTCACTGGTCATAGGTTCGAGCCCCGCGTCGGGCTCTGTGCTGACAGCTCGGAGCCTGGAGCCTACTTCTGATTCTGTGTCTCCCCCTCTGTCTCTTATTGCCCCTTACCTGCTTGTGCATACACACACTCTCTCTCTCTCTCAAAAACTAATAAACATTTAAAAGTACTTTTAAAAAACAAACAAAAAAAAGTGCTTTGATGGGGTGTCCTTTAACTCTCAAAGAGGTGAAATACCCCTCCAGATATTTTTAAAAATTTTTTTAACATTTATTTATTTTTGAGAGACAGATCACGAGTGGGGGAGGGTCAGAGAGAGAGGGAGACACAGAATCCGAGGCAGGCTCCAGGCTCCAAGCTGTCAGCACAGAGCCCAACACGGGGCTCGAACCCACGAACCGTGAGATCATGACCCGAGCCAAAGTCGGATGCTTAAGCGACTGAGCCACCCCACCTCTCCAGATATTTAGTTGACTCTATCCTTATGCCCCCACCATTTAATTAATTAAATGTAATTAATTAAGACATTAATTACATTTGCAGGAGGAGACTTCCAGAGTCCCACATCGGGTGGCTGAGCCCTTCCTCCGGCCTGTGGGGCCCGGCTGACCGGCTCTGAGCATGCCCTTCTCTAGCTGAGCCATCCCCTGGATCAAGCCGGTGTCGTTCCCGAGTCAGCACTCGGGACGGCAACACCAGGGGGATTGCAGGGGTGGATGGGGCAGGTTCTGAGAAGCTAGGAGCAGCACAGATTCGTTGGTGTGGCCCAGGGGGCTGACCCCAGCAGGAGGGCCCCATGGCAACCACACTCTGCTGGGGCCTCTGATGCAGGCCAGGCCACAGCAAAGTCCCAACAAGGGGCGGGGGGTGGGTCTCTGTCCTCAGTGCCTTCTTCTCTCTCTTCCAGCCCGTCCTCTCGCCAGGCTCCACTGCCACCTGAGGAGCCCCTAGGAACCCGACGTCTATACGGCAGATGTATGTGACTCTCCAACGGGGTGAGTGAAGAAGAACACACAGTTCAGGTGACTGCCTCCTCAGAAGGACCTTTTCAGCGTACCAGAGAGTTTTTAAAAACGCAAGGTCGAACCTCTCGTGCCTCAGTTAGGTCCCGGCCTCGCGTGCACGCACAGCTGCCCTGTCACCTTGCTGTCGGGCAATCGTGCAGGAGGCTTAACTGGGCCACCTGGCAGGGATGCGGCCTGCCATCTGGGTCACATTCCTGCATCCACCCGGCGTGGGCGCAGAATTGCAGGCACCGCATTCATCAGGGTGGCCCAGGGCAGGCTCCTGGCAGGCCGGCTGGCCCACAGTAGGCGGCCAAGCCCTGCCTCTGGCCCCGAGCCCTCCCCACCCCGCCTCCCTGCAGGGCGGCATGACTCAGGCTCTTCGACGGGTCCATCGCCAGGCTGGGATTTGAGGGTACATCCTGTTGACAGCTCACCCTCAGGGTGGGAGGTGGGGGGCCCCGAAGGCCCTGCTGGTGGGGGGGATGGCCCCTCGGACCCTCCTTGGTGGGCATCTGCGGGACGGTGATCTGGTTACCCGGCCACTGTGGCAGGCTCTGCGACAGGAATCTGTCTTCCCCAGGAAGGGCCCGGGCCAGAGCAGAAGCTCCCTGTGAGTCCCTCGAATGAACCCTCGATGAACTTCCTTCCCCTCTGGTTTTGAAAGAGTCCGTGTCCCCTGGACTTCAGAGCACAAAAGGCAATTCATCTTCTTTGGACGTATCTGTGCCCAAGCACTCGAGAAACGGGACCCCTTCCTTTCCAGCCTCTAACGTTTTCCTCTTTTCGTAGCATGCGGAGGGAAAGAGCACAGGCTCTGGGGCGGATACTCCCTAGGGTCAGACTCTGGCTCTGCCCCTTTCTCACTGTGTGGCCTTGGGTAAGTGACTCAGCCTCTCTGAACTCAGCTTCCTCACTCTGAAAACGGGATGAGGCCGTCCTCTGCGCGTTGCCCTGAAAACGAAGTGAGCCCGTCCAGCCGAGCGCCAGCTACGGCGTCTGTCCACCAGCCGCCCGGCCACACGCAGGGCATCAAAGGGACCCCCACCACGGGGTCGTGCAGTGAGGCCGGGGCCGATTCTGTGGCAGTCACTCCCGCCGGGGGGTGGCTCCCAGCCCTTCCGTGCTGTGCTGCGGGAGTTAGTGCACCTGCCAGGACCGTTGCCCTCCCCCCAGAGAAGGGGTCACGCGCCAGGATGAAGCTCGTCAGCCAGTCCTATGAATGGGGAGGAAGGAGAAGTCAAGGTCAAACAGAGAGGGAAGCCTTGTCTGGCACAGAGCCTGACTCTGGCCGTGGGCCACCTTCAATGTCTATATATTTATTTTGAGACAGAGAGAGAGACAGAGAGGATCCCAAGCAGGCTCCATGCTGTCAGCACAGAGCCCGGCACAGGGCTCAAACTCGTGAACGGTGAGATCGTGACCTGAGTCAAAATCAAGAGACCCTTAACCCACTGAGGCACCTTTGACAGGGTTCACAGGTGCCCCGTAGCCACCGCGGCAAGACTGGAAGCCAGCCTGAGACACCCCGAGCCTCCGGATTGTGGAAATGACCGGGGCCCTGTGAACGTAGCCAAGGAGACGGCCAGATGTCCCCTCAGACCCCACTGCCCAGGCCCCTGGAGCCAAATCTCGAAGGCATTTTGCCGAGAGGGAATTCTGGGAATGTCTTCCGTGCAGCACCCCTGGAGGAAACTGCACGTTTGTAATCCGGGGTCGTCTGTCCGAGTTTAAACTCGGTTCGGGGTCGCCCACGGCCCCGGCTGCGGCCGTCCGAGCACACGCGATGATTCAAGAGGTGATCGCAACCGTGCAAACTGAAGAAGGAACTTCTCTACCAAGTTACAGACAAACTACAACTCCCAGGACCTCCTCCTTTCCCCTTCTGCAAATTTAGCGTAATTACTTGGGATTAAGTATACTTGGGAATAAGTCTATACATCCTGATTTTTTGGGTTAAGCACTTTCAAAAATCCGTAAGGACAGGTGGCTCAATGGCAACGAACAACTTGAAATGTTAACATGTGTAACTTTGTTTATAGATAGGAAACACATATGCCACTTATTAATTTTTTAAAATGTAACATCATCGAGGAACCTCCTGGCTTGGCGGGAAAAGACGTCAAAATACTTCCCTCCTGGGATGCACAGAGTCCCCCCCAAATGAGGGACTGGATGGGGATCACCCAGCAGGCCATGTGTGTCTACATTTTGGAAATGTTCTTTACGTGAAGAAAAAAAAAAAAAAAAAGGGACCAGTGGAGCCCTTTCTGCCACAGCCTGTGGTCTGTCTCAGAAGCAGCAGAACATTCTTCAGTAGACTTTGAAAACCCAGCTTTTACTGTTGCCTCCCTGCCACCGTGGGACCACCTGGTCCGAGGGTCACAGTGATGCCTTCTAGAGAGTTCCAGGTAGGCTGCTGTCTCTGGTGGGTCCTGTAGGTTCACGTGAAGACGGTCTCCCTGGGGCGGCAGTATGAGGGCCTGGCTCGGGAAGGGTGGCCGGGACCCAAGGGCCCCAGCCTCGCCCTGAGGCCCCCCGCCCCCACCCCAGCCGCTCACAGAAGCTCCATTCAAAGCAGCCTGGCTCTTTCAGGCGGGGTTAACACCAGCTCCGGGAGCTTGCTGGAGCCCATCACATCTTGGAAGGTTTGGTGGCGAGGAGAGACCTTTCTGGGCAGAGAGCAGCGTCCCGGCTCCTTGGGCTAAAGGGATTCGGGGTGGCGGAGACGGGACTGTGCTGAGAGCGGGGGGTATCGCCAGCCGGGGTGCTGATGGCCAAGTCCTCCACGCAGGGGATGAACGGGCCCGGGCGCAGGGGGACAGTGGCTGGGAGCAGAGGCGGAAGGAGACTGGCCTGTTCCCAGGTTTCCGAGATGTTTCTGTTCCTGTCGCATGGTTTGGCCACCTGCATTTTCCCGGTCGCCCGTCCCACGTCCCACCCCTCATTTCCCCTTAATTCTCTTCTACACCGAAGTCAGTCAGCATCTATCTGTTTACATTCCCTTTGTAAAAACTTACAACCGGGTGACAAATTCCAAACCAAGGGCTGGTTGTTAGTTTACAGTTTGTTTCAAGCCTCTAAGTGAGCCAGTGGGCGAGTACGCCTGGGAGACACGGCGGTGGAGGAAAGAGACTGGTTCCACCAGTCACACCGGACTGGCCGTCTGGTAACCGGGGACAAGGCCACAGCCAGCCAGAACAGGGAGACGCGGAGCCCCAGGTATCGAGTTATCCCTGATATGCTGGTAAGGGGGCAGCAGTACCCGAATTATTCAATTGCACGGATCTGGCTACAGGTCAGAACATAATTCGGTGTTTCCTCCACATAAGGAGAGATTTCTTAAAGGAGCGCTCTTTCCCCCCCAACCCCCAGGGGCCCGCGGGGGGAATGTTTAATGGCCAGGTAGCTTGCGGAAAGCTCGCAGGATCATTCTGCTTCCTCTTTCTAATATCAGACCTGCCAAGTAAGGGCTGGCTCCCCGCCCCCTGCCCCCAGCTCACCTGGGCACTCCCTGCCAGCTTCCTGTTCTGTTTCCCACAAGGGCTCCTGGACCAGCTGCCTCCCAATCCCTTCCTCTTTCTCAAAGAAAGTCAGGCCCCTGGGGTGTAAACTCCTTCATCCTTCTGCTACTCCCTGCCCACAACTTCAAACTCACCCTCGTGTCTCCTGGCCTGGAGCCTCTAAGCGAGAAATAATCTCCTGTAAGGGCCTGTTCCCTCCCGGCCACGCACTAGGCCTAGTTTAAACCCTTCTCTTGGATGCTTGGGGTCACCTTCTAGCTGGCCTGTCTGCCCCCTCCGGCTTCCTTCCGACCGGACCTCCACCATCTGCTGGCAGTGACATTTGTAAAATTCCATTTTTTTTTTTTTTCGCTCTGTGCTTAATTAAGACAGCTTGCCGCTTCTTTTCCATGGCACAATCCACTACCCATAACTGGGGGGCTCCAGTTCCAGCTTCCGCCCACCTCCCGACTGCCTCCAACTCTCACACCCCCTTGTCCTCTCTGCCTCAGGGCCTTTGCATGCACACGCGCGTGCGCACGCACACACACACTTGTTCATATGCCCTTGTGCTGACCCCCCTGCCTCCAGCCAGGCACCTCACTCCTGTCTTTAACACCTGGTGTCCCGCACAGACCTAGCATATCATCCGTGGTTCTCTTTGCTCTACTGTTCCCAGGGCTCTTGCATAGTAAATATCAAAAATGCCACTCTCCTGTGGACCAGATCTAGGCCCCAATCCCAGATCTGCCAAACTAGCCTGTCTCCTTAGCAGACTCCCCTCTGAGCCAGCTTCTAAGGCTTTACTTTCCCAGCGCAGGGGCAGGGAGGGGCTGAGGGGGAAGCAGGGAGGACCCCTCCCCTGCAACCCCAGAGCCAGAATCCCCAGTGATGTCAGCAACCAGGCTGACCCTGGCTAGGTGAGCCAAGGCTAAGCCCTTGGGTCTGGCCAACCCAGTTCAAGGTCAAATCCGCCTACTACAGCTGCAGAAAATACCTGCGATTCACTACTTCGTGATTTAGGCCTTTCCTTCGGCCTTGGAGAATCTGGGGCTAGTGTTTTGCGGCATTTCCTACGAATGGGGGCCAAGTCTCCCAGGTGAGGGGCGCAGGGGGCATGCCGCGCGCGTGCGCACACACACACACACACACACACACACGCGCGCACAACTCGCAACGACACACCCACACGAAGTTGGGGCATTTTTTTCTGAGACCTTCTGGGGCAGGAGCACGCAGCCCGTGAGGCCAGGCTCCAGGCCCTCCAGACTTCAGGGATTAGCCGTGGATTTCCGGGGACTTTCCGAGTCCGTTAAAGCCAGACAGTGTCTTGCCGCTGGGCAGATGGTGATCCTAGAAACCACCCTTCCACGCGCACAGGCGCGCACACACACGCGCACGGAAGCCAAGCCGGCCGGCCCCGCGGCGGCCCTGGGGTCCACCCAGCTGGAAAGCCCCGCGCACCGAGCTGTCGCGGCGCCACGCCGGGGCCACGTCCGCGCGGGGGGAGGCC
This sequence comes from Panthera uncia, assembly GCF_023721935.1. Lineage (NCBI taxonomy): Eukaryota > Metazoa > Chordata > Mammalia > Carnivora > Felidae > Panthera > Panthera uncia. The sequence continues at coordinate 3,710,513 of NC_064810.1, forward strand.
GGCCCCCGCCCCTCCCGCCCCCGCCACGGCCCGCGACGGACGCCGGAGGGCCGAGCGGCGCGCGCACGTGGTTGGGCGGGGCCCGACCGGGGCGCCGGGCCGCGGGGCCTTTAAGGGGCCGAGGGTGGGGCGGGACGCGGGGCGTTGGGGGGGACGCGGTCGGGACGACCGGGGCGCAGGGGCGGTCCCGGCCCCGCAGGCCCCGCCCCGGCCCGAGCCTCCTCCGGCCACTGCTGGGCCGCGGGCGGGACGCCCGGGGCGGCGCGCGGAGGAGGAAGCTCGCCGGCCGCGGCCCGGGACCTGCCAGACGCGCCGGTCGGGAACGCCGGGCGCCGCGTCCCCATTTCCCAGGTGTGCGGGGCCGGGGCGCAGTCCCGGGCCGCGGCCGCACATCGCCTCCTGCTCGCCCCGCGCGGCCGCCCGGCCTCCGGGCCCGCGCCGCCA
>NC_064810.1:3711356-3711866 GCF_023721935.1 Panthera uncia
GCGAGCCCTGCCGGCCGCGCGCTCATGTCCTAGGCTCGCCGCCCGCGGGCCCTGCACCCCGGCCGGGGGGAGCTGCCCTGGGAAGTTGGGGCCAGGCGCGCCGGGTATGCGCCATCACCATGTCCCGCCTGGGCTGGTGGCTCGGTGAGGTCCAGTGGCTGCTCTTGGTGTCGCTCTTCGTCGTGGCCCTGGGCACGGTGGGCCTGTACCTGGCGCAGTGGGCGCTGGCCAGGGCGCGACCCCGGCCCCCGCGGCGGGCTGCCGAGCCTGGCGAGGGCCGGCGCCCCGAGTCGGACGCGCTGCTCGCCTGGATCCTGACGCTGAACAGCTGGAGGAACCAGTGGCAGGCCGCCTGGGTGACCGCCCTGAATGATGAGGCCGAACGGAAAGGGGTGAGTTGTCTGCGAGGGCGGCTCGTGGCCGCGGGGCTGGTGGCCGGGTGCCGGCGGTCGCGGCAGCGCTCTGCCCTGGAGCCTCGCCACAGCCCCGGCCTGATGCAAGTGAGCCCCC
>NC_064810.1:3711966-3769077 GCF_023721935.1 Panthera uncia
CCCCCCCCCCCCCCCGTGGCAGAGCGCTCTTGAAAGTTAGGAGACAGACCGGAGAGCGAAGGACCCGTGATGGGGGACCAAGACAAAGCTGCTGGATCTTGCCCCCCACACGTCACGTGTGCCAGACCCCGGGGGCCCCGGGAGGGACTTGTGGGAGGCGCCCACTGCCCTCCTGGCTCCCCTGCCCCTTCTGGAGTCCCAGGTGGATTCCGGTGCCAGCGGGACACTTACTGCTTGTGCACCTGATGGATGAGTAACCGTGACCGCAATATGATCCCTTGTATAGAAATGCGTTTTTCCCCAAGAATGTATTTCCCGAAGGCCTGCGTTCCTTGACCCATGGAGGTGGTGGCCGTTTGCTGAGTGCCCGCCACTCGCGGGACATTGTTCGGGGGGCTTTCAGTACCTCGATCTTCTCTTTGGATCCTCAGGGCACCTGGCACAGAGGCGTTGTCAACATTGTACAGGTGGGGAAACTGAGGCCTAGACAGGCTCGGCGACCCGCCCAAGGTCACACGGCCTGTGGGTGGCCGAGCTGGGATTGGGAGCGAGCTGCCTCCGCCCTCAAAGCTCAGGGACTTATCACGTAACTGCTCCTGCGTTCTCCTGCGGTGTGTTTCTTCCGTGGCTCATGATGTGGTGACTTACTTTTACGCTTGAGACATCTTGATGACAAACCCCCGGCGTCCACTCTTTCTAGGCGTTCCACAGAGGGATCGAGGCCTGGTGTGTTTGGGGAGGTACCCCCCAGTCTTTGCTCATCACCCTTGGCTGTCATCCTCCTTCACCTGCCTGTGCAGCTCAGGGGAGAAGCCTGTGGCCATTCGCTTTAAGGAGAGTGAACGCTTCGTGTGTGGATGCCTCACCCTCCAGAATAGTCCCTAGGGGCCCCTCTGGCTGGTCTTTCCCCCTGGCCTTGACGTGCCCAGCCAGAGATTTAAAAAACGAAGAGTCTTTGAGTGTCAATGAATATAAATTCATCAACTCAGAAGACTGTGTTCTGAGCTATTGAAAAAATAAACTGTACCTTTTAGATGAAAAAAAAAAAAAAAAAAAAAACAGCTCAAGGTCAGCTGACTGCCATCTGTCTTGATGCCTAGAATCTGTGCCCCAGCTGCCCAGAGCTGGACATCTCCTACTCAGGGGCACCCCCTCACCTCTCCCCGTCTCTCGCTCTCTCTCTTAAGTTATCTCCACACCCAGGCTTGAACTCACAACCCTGAGATCGAGAGTCACGAGCTTTCCTGATTGAGCCAGCCAGAGACTCTGGAACCACCCCACCTCTTGTGGGGGACTTAAAGCCATGTGACCTCACGCATGTGCGCAAACACGGATTCGTTTCCCCAAGAGGCCGCTGTCTTTGACCCCCGCGGGTGACCTGGCGTCGTGGGCCTGGGTTCCGTGGCTGCGCATACTTTGGGCTGGTGGTGTGAACAGGTGGGAGCCCCTTCCCAGGTCTCTGTCAAATTCGAGCAAGCCTGGGCCGCGTGATCTGCGGCGCCCCTCACGTCTAACCGTGGGACTCCCGACAGCTTCCGGTGCAGAGGCATGACCCTGCGTCCTGCAGATGTGGGATGGCCCTGCTTCAGTCGTGTCTCTTCATGTCCTGACGTTTCTCGATTGGCCTAAAAAAAATAGGGTTGCCTTAGATGGGATGCTTCCGGATTACCCACGTGCCTGGAGTGTTGAGGAAGAAAGGAGGAACGCTCTGGTCTGGGATTGGTCTTTGGTCGGCCAGGTAAAGCCGAGAACACCGAAGAAATAGCTGAAGGTGTTGCCCGGGTCACCCTCATTGTTTGTGTGGGAGCGGGCCGCGCTCTGTGTTGGGGGACAGAGATTTGGCCTGTGTGTTCTCTGTTCTCTACCTGCTGGTGGCCACACCTGCAGGGTCTTAGACGTCAGTGTTTCCCCGGCGCCTGCCCGGAAGAGGCAGTAATGCACCGGGGTCAAGCTGAAAACGGGCAGATCTGCTCTGATGGCTTTGCGAGGACGCGGGTTCGTTGCCATTGTGGTGTCACGTGCGGATTGGCTGTGGGTGCCTCGTGTTTCTCCGCCCGCCCTGATGCCTGGAAGCGTTGCTTGATCTGATCTCAGATGGCACGTTTTGCAGACAGGATCTGGGTAAGTGAGTCGTCGTACCCTGCCCTGTCCGGGCCCACCGCTATCCCCGCACTGACTGGGGGCCTGGGTAGGGCAGGTGTTGGTGTGGCGTGAGTGGTTGTCCCCACCCCGGTGGCCGGCCAGCCCCGCGGGAGTTTCCCTTGTCGTCCTCCTCCGGCTCTGTTCCCGCTAATCCCCGATTAGGGTTGACACCCGGAGCCTGCTCTCCGCCCCAGAGCAGCAGCTTAGGGGCGCCCTCCTGCCCCTGCCCTGGCCTGGGACGCCCCTTCTCAGCCCGTCACCGGGGGGTTGAGGACACACCGGCTGGCATCTTCCATGCAGGTGGAATTGTCTGTCACCGGAGACAGTGGCCCTTCCCCACGTAAGCTCTCTGCTCCAGCTCTGAATTTTAACTCTGGAGGGAACCCTGAACTCGGTAGCAGAGTCCCTTCCGTGTGCTGGAGAGGCCGGGCTCGCCTAGCCCCTGGGCGGGTGTCCCTGTGGTGTGCCCGTGGCTGGAGTCACGCTCGCCGTGCACGGCAGGTTTCCCTTTGAGACCCACACGTTCCCGTGATTGAGGCACAGCCGGAAAGGGTGAGAGGACGCGATTGTTTGACCTAGCGTCCTAACAATGGGCATGTCTGGCGTCCGAGGACGATCAGTGACTGGCCTCTCCTTTGACCCCGGATGACCAGTGACTGTGGCAGTGCAGGCCGCTCGTGTCAGACGGGCCCCTGGGATTCCGGCTCTCGCTCCAGAGGCATTTGTAAATTAGACGGGATGGTGACTCGGGGAGCCACGAGAGGAAAGCCTCGCCGCTGGGCCAGCTGGTGGGGTGGTGCCGGGGGTTTGGGGAGCACAGGCGGGTTGCCCCTCCCCCGCCCCACAGTTCAGACCCGGTAGGTTGGCCAAACGCAGGCAGCATATACTGTGGTTGTCCCCAGCTCCCCAGGTAGCTTCTCACCAGTGAGGGGCCTGCAGAGACACCCCTGTCCCTCAGCCGGCCACCAGGCAATCAGGGTCCCCCCCACCTAGCCACACGTCCCCCCTGGTGCTGCAAACACGGGATTCCCATCCAGCTGGTGGCGGTTGAGTCGCGGAGAACAGAAAGCCGCCAGAGCTGGCTCAGTCGCCGGCCTGGGAACTAATACCCCAGCATCCCAAGGCAACAGCTGGCGCTCCCCCTCCAGCCCCCCTGCACTTACCTGAATGTTTACAAAGCGGTTTGTGGTGAGCGTCAGCGGCCCTGCTGGTGCTGTGTGTCCCCAGCACCCAGCCAGGAGGCCCTGGAAGCCAGGGTGCTGGTGGACGGGCAGCCGGGGCAGGGTGTCCCTCTCAGGGCGGACGCTGCCGGGCCACACGGGGGGAGGGTGGGGGGTTGGGGGTGGGCCCAGAGGGAGGGCTGTGTTCCGTGGCTGGTGCTTCTGGACTTGGATGGAAGGGGGCTGCCCAGCTTGGCTGAGGCCCTGAGTTAGGAGGGTCACCAAAGCTATTTGTCTCTTGAGTCATTTGCCTGGGGGTTTTTTCGGAGGAATGTTCTCAATGCAGAGGACCAGCACTGCGGGACAATTTGTGGTCTTTGTTAAAAAAAAAAAAAAAAAAAAAAAAAAAAGACGCCGTGTGAACTTGAACCATGTTATTAATAGCTCTGACTTGTGTATGAGCCTTGACATTTGAAAAAGTAAACAAAGCGACAAGACTTCACGGTTTTTCGCCGCGAGCTTTGAGCGGTGCTCACAAAAAATCCAAACTTCGTGACCGGCGCGCGCAGCCACAGTATAGGAGGTCAGTCGGTAAGAAGGTGAAGGTGACTTTGGGTCAGGGCCGTGGATCTGTCCCGCCCTGTTTGAGCTTTCTGTTGCTCAAACATTCAGGGTTCTGTCCTTGTGCGGCCTTCCCACGGGCCATTCCTTTTGTCCGGAACATTTCATTAACCTTCCAGGTCTCAGCGCAGAGGCCCCCGGGCTTCCCGTTCTGTGAGGATGCTGCCCCAGCCCCAGCCCAGCCACCTGCCCTGCTCCCTGCACCTCGTGGTCACTTGTGCCCTGGTCCGCTCCCGGGATGGTGAGCCCGGCCAGACCCCTGACCCTCCGGGCACGGCCACCTCTGCACCCAGCACAAGGCTGGCCTGGAGCAGGTGGCAGTCGGGAGGTGAATGTCAGGCCCTGGTAGGAACCTGTCCCTGGAGGAGGAGGAACCGGGGAGGCGGGGGGGGGCATGTGCATCACCCCGTCTGGACACAGGCCTTCCCTCCCTGGGAGCCGGCCAAGCCTGGGCAAAACAAGCTGTTTAATGTGCTTTGTTTTTCACTTCTAAAGAATCAACAGTAAAGGAGGCTCACTGATGACTTTGCAAATTGTCAATCCGCAACCCGGGAGTAGGCTCCAGTTCCGGCTGTGCTTTGCGCTCACCCGTTCTCCTAAAGAGACAGGAATTCGGGGGAAGGAAGAGTGGGTGTCGTGCGTACGTCAACTAGAACGCGGCCAAAGCTAACTTCCATTCCCACCGGCCCGGCCGTGGGTTGCTGAGGAGGGAGGGGACTTGTCGAACAGCTTGGAACAGCAGTGTGTGCCCTATTGAGGCCAGAAGGCAGCTCTGGGGCTGTGTGACCTTGGGCAAGCCTGACCTCTCTGTGCTTCCTCGGTAGAAGAGGACAGTTTGGGGTTCAACCTGGAAAACAGTCCACCATGGGTGAGATGGGCCCCGCGTGGGGCAGGTAGGAAGAAGGGTCAGTAAAGGTGGGCAGTTTCCTTGTAAAGCCTTTAAAAACAAAACAAAACAACTTTTTACTGCTTTTAGATAAAGTTACAAAAATAACAGAGTTCCATACATTCCCTCTCCCGGCCTTACATAACCAGAACATAGCATCCGAACCAAGAAATTAACATCGGCACGATGTTACCAGAATTCCTAGTGCCCTGATACAAGCAGTGTGACATAGGAGGAATTGACATCCGCACAAAGCCTTTAGCTGAAGACCTTCCTTGAATTTCACCCAGTCTGCCAGTACCCTTTCATCGTTCCGGGGTCCCACGCGGGTCCCACGGCGGGCACTGAACCGCGGTCTCGCCCAGTCTCCCCGAGTCTATAATCGTTCCCCAGGCTTTCATCCTCTTGCATGACCTTGAGGACTCTGAAGAGGATGGATTGTCGTGTTGCCCCATGCCCCTCGGCATGGTGTTTTTACAGGATTGGGCTGTGAAACCACAGGAGTCATGTGCCCCTGTTAGTGTCCTGTATCGTGGGCTTTGTGATGTCAGAGTACTTACTGCTGGGACGTTGGCCTTGGTCCCGTGGTTAGGATGGTTTCTGTCGGGTTTTCTGCTTTATACCTTGTCTCCTGTCCTGTCCTCGCCTTTGTGGTGAACAGATACTTCGGGGAGCTGCTTTGAGATGATGTAAATCTGGCACTTGTCAAACTTCAGCTCACTGATTTTGGCACCCAGGGTGTACCTGGTCTGCAACGTTTGCTTCCGTACAGTTTGTGGATGATGGTTCTCCGTTTCCTTCTCTCCTGCGTTTGTTCATTGCAATTCTACTGCGAGAAAGAGCTACCCATCTCCTCCTTGTCCGTATCCACTCGATGATCGGCACTCGTGCGGGCTCGTGGATATTTCTTGGTAGCCTCTTGTGTTCTTCCATCCAGATACCAAACATGTATTGCTTTGGCACTTCCTTTCTTCGTGACTCCACAAGACGTTTGTTCTAGACTCCCCTCCAGCTTTTTATTTTCCCCTCTTCCAGCCCTGGGTTCAGCCACTTCTGCCAGCAGTGCTGATGCCTTTCCTTGGGGAGGTGTTTAGAAACCAAGATCTGGGCATCGTGTGTGCTCATTACTGCTGGGGTCTCATTCCTTCCAGACCCTTTCAGTGCACGGAGCTCGGCAATAAGTGTGTGTTTGCACATGTCGGCCATTCTGGACCTTTCTGTCCGCCTCTGAGAGAGCATGACTTCACACTGATGGCTCGGATTGCAGCCCAACAGCGCAGAGTTCAGCCTCCTTCTTTCCTTAATTGTACCCTCCGTCTCCAAGACTGAGGCATCTGGCCCTTCCTGTGTGTAACATATTTACTTACTGGGTCAGTTCTAGGACTCGCACAAAGTCGTTTCAGCATTGCTAAGGTTAGCACCCACGAGAAACACACCTACAGACGAGGTTATGCCTGCTGCAGTCAAGCTGTTGTCATCCAAAGTTTCTTAGGTGAGATGTGTGTCTTCCCACCCCTTTGGGGGTTGGGGTTATGGTGTTCATTTGTAATAGGGGTAGGTTTGTTTGTTGGTGTTGGTGTTCCATCTGGGATTTCTCCCACATCCTGACTTTTTTTAGAGTTCATTTATTTAAAAAAAATTTTTTTTAATGTTTATTTATTTTTGAGAGAGAGACAGAGGGTGAGCAAGGGAGGGGCAGAGAGAGAGGGAGACACAGTATCTGAAGCAGGCTCCAGGCTCCAAGCTGTCAGCATAGAGCCCGACGCGGGGCTTGAACTCACGAGCTGTGAGATCATGACCTGAGCCGAAATCAGCTGCCCAACCAACTGAGCCACCCAGGTGCCCCAAGAGTTCATTTATTTAAGAGAGAGAGAGCAGGGGAGGGGGGGGGGGGGGGGAGAGAGAAAATCCCAAGCAGGCTTTCCACCATCAGCGCAGAGCCCGACTCGGAGCTGTGAGATCGTGATCTGAGCCAAAAGCAAGAGTCAGATGCTTAACCAACTAAACCACCCAGACACCCCCCGCTCCTGATTTTTAAAATTCATTTTTTACCCAGTGATTTGGAATGCCACGTTCGACGTATATGAAGTGTGTCCGTGCATTTGGGTGTGTTCTGGACGGGCTGTTCTAGTCCCCTGGACCGTCTGCGTGTTCGTGCACCTGCACCACACAGTTTGAATTGCGGAGGTTCTGTAACGTGTGTTCACGCTGGGTGGTCCTCCTCCTGGTGTTCCTTCCTCAGCGTGCTCCTGCCGATGCCTGTGTGTTGCTTCTCCGTGTGGTCGTGAAGTCTTGCCCTGTAGACTCTGCAACGGGCAGGGTGTGAACGATTCCGCGTGCTCGCCGGGCTTCCGGAACCCGAGCCTCAGGCAGCGTGGGAGCGAAAAGGAATCCCCGGGTCCTTATTTGAACACAAATACCGTACTTCCTTTGCGAGACCGCCGCTCGACATTGAATCTCCCAGCGGAACCTTTTCAGGGTTTTAGTCCCAAAGGTGCCGGAGGTGGGAGAGGACAACCTGCATCCACTGATCTGGGGGCAGCAGGTGATGATGCTGAATCTCTATCGATCAGCTCCCTGAGCCAGCGGTTCCGTGCGCTCAGCGAGCTCGCGGCGGGCACCTGCCGCTGGCCAGCAGGGCACACACGGGACATAACCTCCGGCCACGGGGAGTGTCTGCAGAGGGGCCCAGGCCGTGACTACATCTCTCTCGAGAAGTAGACTGGATTCTCCCCTGATGACCTTTAGGGGGTGAGGTAGATGTCACTAAAAGCAGGGCGAGGTTAGAAGCATGTTAACGAGAACATTCTGTGTCTTTCAGTGTCACTCTTGGTCCTCGGGAATTGTTAAGAAGCAGCCCCAGGAGAACTCCATCACTTGCTCGTTGGCACTGTGCTTGCCAGGAGAGCTTTGGTGCATTTTGGCTCAGGTCATGATCTCATGGTTCGTGGGTTTGAGCCCCACACTCTGACAGCATGGAACCTGCTTGGGTTTCTCTGTCTCTCTCTCTCTCGCTCTCTCTCTCTCTCTCATTCCCTCTGTCTGTCCCCCCACTCAAAATAAATAAATAAACTTAAAAACATAAGAAACTTAAAAGGCCAAGACTTGGTTGACTATCCCTGCCCTGATTTATTATTTTATAAAACATCAGTGTTACTGCCTTGTGGACATATTAATTTAATTGCCTACGTGTCATTTGGAGATTAAAAAAATTTTTTTAAGTTTATTTATTTTGAGAGAGAGCGTGAGCTTGGGCTGGGAAGGGGGGGCGGGTAGAGAGACGGGGAGAGAAAGAATCCTAAGCAGGCTCCGTGTTATCAGCACAGAGCCGGATGTGGGGCTGGAACTCCCGAACTGTGAGATCATGACCTGAGCTGAAATCAGGAGTTGGATGCTTAGCCCACCGAGCTACCCAGGCACCCCTCATTTGGAGATTTTTAATTGCAAAAACCAAAATGGACCTAGGCTGATAAGCCGCAGAAGGGTTTACTCACGGGGTGCGGTAGGGTGCACAGAGCTGAGGGCAGAGTTGAACCAGGAGACCTTGGGGGGCAGGAGCCCGGCGGCTCCAAAGCTCTGGGCAGCAGGGGCTCAGGAATCCGCTCCTTGGGCATAGCAGCCAGGCTGGTTCATTCTGAGCCAAGGGATCTCAAGTTCCAGCGAGAGGCGGCTGGGCCCTGGGAGAGGGGAAGGGGCCGCACCTGAAGTCACAATGCGGGCAACCACGTGGACGGGGAGAGGCGGTCCTCTAAGACCAGAGAGAAGGCTGGCCTTTGCCAGGAGAAGAGGACGGAGCCCTTGAACTTGCCGTGCTTGGCCAGATACGGTGCTGGACCTGCGGGGTCGCCCCAAGCACGCTGCCCCGGGAGCCGGGCTTCTCTCCTGCCCGTGTAAACACGGGTGTTCAGGTTCCCTTTGCCGTCGTTAGGGCCACCTCCCTGGGTTGTTTGCCATCCTGCTCTGGGAACCAAAGCCCGGCCCGGGCACACCGCGTCGTGAGCAGGTTCTCGGGGGCGTGTGCTCTCCGTGACCCCTGCTGCTGTTTAGAAGCACACATTGGAGTGACAGGAGTCAGATGACGTTCCCAGATTTGCAGAGCTTTCTCGCCAGTATGCCGGTTTTAAGGAGGGCCTCACCGTGCTTCTCCCTCTGTTCCAGGGCCCGCTGCTCCTGTCCTTCGAGGAGGACCCGCTGTGGCAGCCCCTGGGGCTGGAGGTGCACCGGGTCTTCAGTGTGGCCAGGTCAGCCCAGGAGAAGGTGAGCTGGGGCGTGGGCGCCTGCCGTGGACCCTTACCTGCCGAGGGAGCAAACGTAAAGCCTAGGTGGCGGGGGTCGGGGGGAGGTTATTGGGTCTTAGGATTATTGAAAACGTGGGCACCTTAAAAACCTAAAAAAAAAATTCTGGTCTATCCTGTGATGAACGGATACGTAAGCTATGGTCGATCAGCACAACGGGATGTGCTTTGGCCTTAAAAAAGGAGAGGCGGACGCATGCCGCATGCCCGGGCCTTGAACACACGGTGTCTATGTCGCGTGTCCCGGATGGATCCATCCAGGGAGACGGGACGTGGACTCAGGGTCGCCGGGCACGGGGTGGGGGGCAACGGATTCTGCCTGCCCGCGGGCGCAGAGTGTCTTTATGGGGTGACGGGCAAGTTAAACGACCTGTGAATTACATCTCAACAAAATGCATATATTTTTGCGTGTGCGTATATACAGGTGGCATAGATTTGAGCCATTTCGATGCTATGGAGAGTTCATCTTCCAGCCCGTGATCGTTCACAGGTTAAAATTACTTATTAGACGGGTCGAATGCTGTGAATGGTGAAAACAGAAATTTTGTTTTTTAATGGCAAGTATCTGCAAAAAGTCCTCAGACGCTTTCTCTTACATACAAGGGTTACCCCCCCGTGTCTGTCTACCTTTCCCTGCCAAGTTGCACACGCGCCATTTAGCAGACAGTGGGGGGCAGCTGCGTGAGCCCAGGTGGCTGGAGAAGAAGAGCATCGCCGGACCCTGAGCCCTGCCCTTGGATTCTGCTTCCCGTCCCCGCTGTAGAGTGTTGTTTGCCGCTCGGGTTCCTTTTCTGTTGGTTTGTTGGTTGGTTTGTTTAGAGACAGAGAGAGCAAGCGGGGGAGGGGGAGAGAGAGAAAATCCCAAGCAGGCTGTCAGCGCAGAGCCCGACGCGGGGCTCGAACCCACAAACTGTGAGACCGTGACCTGAGCCGAAGTCGGACGCTCAACCGCCTGAGCCCCCCCCCCCGGGCGCGCCTGGTTGCTTCTCTTTACAGCTCAGGCTTCTGGCTGGACCACAGCCTCCGTGTTCATGTTCTGTCGGTGGATAAGCGAGTTGTGTTCTGTCTTCCACAAGCACAGCAAACCCGCGTGGTGCTTGGCAGGGTTACTGTCCCGAGTCCTCAGGCGCCAGCAGGGGGACGGCTCACGAGCAGCTGAGCTGCAGGGTTGTAGATGTGCCTGCTGCACCTTGACCAAGGGTTCCAGGATTGGCCACCAGAGCGCCGTTCCCCGCCTGCTGCGTCCTGGCGGCCCAGGAGGGCTCTCCGCCCCCCTCCCCCTTGCCGGTGCTGGAGTCTCGTGCTGTGTTCTCCCTGTAACGACGGTGGGGAAGTCTCTGGAAGATATTGGGGTTACAGGAGGAGGCTGGTGGTAACGATGCCGGGGTGCTGAGACCAGCATGGCCCGCGAGGGCCGAAGGGGCTGGGCAAGCAGGTGCCCGGAGCTTTTATGACACCGGGGGGCTGAGGGCAGTTCACTCCGGGAGCCCCCTCCCTGTCATGGGCCGATAGGGACCGAAGCCCTCCGTGGTGGCAGTTTCTGCTTGGTGCTATCTGACACTGTCCCGGTCGGGGAGGAAGAGTTCAGGGCTGGCCCGGAGGTGTAGAGGAGGGAACCGACAGGTGGACCTAGCGATCGAGCATTTTCGAAGGTCTTCACGTTTAGTGCCAGACAAGCAACCTCAGGAAGCGGATGGTGAAGCCATGCTTATTTTAATACAGCGACAGAAATGGCGCACGCTCATTAAAACGTTGGGAACAGTGTATGGGGCGCCTGGGTGGCTCCGTCGGTTAAGCGTCCGACTTCGGCTCGGGTCACGATCTCGCGGTCCGTGAGTTCGGGCCCCTCGTGGGGCTCTGTGCTGACGGCTCGGGGCCTGGAGCCTGCTTGGGATTCTGTGTCTCCCCCTCTCTCTGCCCCTCCCCTGCTCGCCCTCTGTCTCTCTCAGGAATAAATAAACATTAAAAATTAAAAAAAAAAAAGGTTGAAAACCATATAGACACCTGCCCTCTTGTCCCCTGCACACAGCCCTCTTCCTCTGCTCCCCCCGGGAAGGGGCCGCTGCCCCCCGCCCCCAGTGAACTCTCTGAAGCGTCTTACGCGCTTCAGACAAGAGGCAGAGCGCATACAGCATCTTGTTTCGTCTTACGAGTTTCTTCAGAGGTTTTGACTTCCGTGTGTTCTTGGCCAGATGAGGAAACGGGAGTTTGTCATTGCCTTGTCAAGGCTACCGGTGGCGCTGTCCTCGGGCCAGCTGGCCGGCCAGTCGGGTGTCAGGCCCCCAGACCCCCCCCAGACCAGTGGGGGGGGGGGCGCCCTGTTGGCATCTGCCTGGCCCCTGGGAGGTTGGCTGTAGGAAACCCCCCAGTTCGAGGGTCCTGCGCGCCGCCTTCCCCATTCATGGACGGACGGACGGGCGGACGAGCCTTCTGGCTGACCATGGTGCGTTTGAAGTCACGAAGTCAGGTTCATCGGAGTCTCTGTTGTGCTGTGACCTTGGAGGGAGGTCCCATGACACCTGTGTGCCAGGGGAGGTGGGAACATGCCAGGGCCTGTCTCTCCTCGCCCTCGGGACCTCGAACCTTGTGTTCTTGGACCGCTGCATCGGGCAGGACGCTCACAGCAATGGGGTCCTCCTCCTCTTAGGATCTGCCCGCCCCCCAACCCCCAACACGTTCACACGTACCGAAGCCTCTGTCAGCTTCGCTACGTATCTTCCGTGCCCCGCGTGGTTCTTGAGAAGGAAGAAGCTGTGACGGCACTTGGGACCCACCAACAAAGGTTAGAAAGAAATACAGACGCGTGGTTTCGCGGGTATCACCCTCCCCTTCCTGAGCTCGCCCTGTGTGATCGGCCTGTATCTTTCCCATCTCCCGGACCCAGCCCTGATGAGGGACATGTGGGATGGCACCTGAGTTAATGACAAGGACACGTCCAGGCTGGACCAAGCGGGTCGAGCGTGCAGTCACATCTCTGGTGGTCTAGATGCGAATGGGGACTCTGATCTCCCTTTGTGAGCACCTTCCCGACTCATGTTTGGCCCTGAGTGCCTGCGGGCCACCAAGGAACCAAGGAATACCTGCTCTCAGGGTGCCCGGTGCTGGACTTTTTCCTCCAACCCCTGGAGACCCCCGGGCGCCAAAGTAATCGCCTTGGCAGATGTCTTGCTCATCAGCAAATGCCCCACCGCCACGTCCCACGCCGAGAGTGAGGTCTCGCTCAGCTTAGGGAGGTGTGAGTCGTCTTGCACAGCCTGTGATGGGTGCCGAACGCTCACCCTGGCGGCCTTGGCTCAGCAGGTGTGCCGCGTGCCTGCAGCGCCCGGACGCCAGAGGTGTGGGCTCTTTCCAACCCGCAACAACCAACTGGGTGTTTGGTAGCTCGGTTCTGTTCTGAGCCGAATTCCACACGGGGCCCCAGGGGAAGGGCGCAGCCCCACACGACTACCCCCCCTTTCAGATGCCAGTCTCCAGTCGGGGATTCCCACTCCTCCTCGGGTTTGATAATTTGCTGCCACAACTCACGGCATCCGGGAAACCAGCTTGCTTCCTAGTATTCACATCACGGGGAAGGAACAGCCAGAGGGGACAGATGCACAGGGCAAGGGCTGGGGCAAGGGGCCCCTCTCGGGCACACCACCCTCCTAGCACCCTGTCGTGTGGGCGGACCCAGAGCTCTCCAAATGTCACCGTTTGGAGTTTTCCTGCAGGTTTCATTACTCAGGCGGGATTGAGTAAATCACTAGCAAATCACGATTGAACTCCCTGGAGGCCAGGAGTGGGGCCGAAGGTCCCAACGCCCCGATCGTGGCTGGCATTGCTGGTAACCAGCCCCCGTCCCGCAGCGACGCATGGACCTCCCGCCATCAGTCATCTCCGTGGCACACACAAAACACCGTCATCGTTTGGGAGACTGTAGTGGTTTTGGGAGCCGGGAGCCGGGGACAAAGACCAGACGTTTATCCCAAGCACCAAGCCCTGCGGGGGTTTTGAGTGGTGGAGTTTCCTGCAGGAATTCTGTCCTTGCAGCGAGCCTGTGCTCGCCTGGCGGGACATCTTTCTGTCACATCCCTGTCGCTGTGGCTCCCTGTGTGCGGTCTCGGCTGGCCCTGGCGGGAGGCCGGACCCAGGCGTTCCCCGTGGGGCCCTCTGCACCAAAGGCATCACCTTTGAACTTTTCTCCCGGGACTCTCTCTGCCTTCTCTTCCAGTCCCAACACGCACTGAATATATTTATTTCTCCCAGACTGTAATTACCCTCTTACACAAGAGCGACGAGTTTCTACCTACGTTCTCTTTCTGCACACATCCCGGGAGAGTTTTGCTGCAGAACGTTTGACCCAGAAAAGGAGAGCCTTTGTTTCTGCAGCGCACGTGGCCCGAGAGCGAGTTCTGCCCCCGCGAGACGTCCCAATAGCCCTTTCACGGCGTGGCCGTGGATTTAGAAATGCCGCGCCGGGTTCCGTGGAGGTAAGAGGTCTGCGAGGGCCGTGTGGCAACTCCTCCAGTGTGAGTCAGGCGTTGAGAGTCGTGCCGTGACAGGTACCCAGTGACGGAGCCGTGCATTTCCTGCCGGGAGCGTGGTGCATCTCTCCGGACACAACCGCTCGGAAGGCTTGCGGGTGAGAACAAGGGTCACGCTTGGTGCTGGAAGCCGTCTTCGGAGGCTGTGAGCCACGTTGGCTTTCTTGGTGTGAGGCCAGGTGTCCTCTGGAAAGCCTTAATCATCCCTGTCTGCAGCGCCATCCGCAAATAAATAGAGGCTTCTAATGGTATAATGATCATCTGTAGGTTACAGTTTAGAATCGACGTAATAACCCACCCAGCGTGGGGGAAAGCCCAGCTCAGAAGCCCGGGAGACACCGGCTGGATCTGGGCTCGTTTGGGTGCTTCCTTCTCGCTCTGAGCCGTAGGCAGGTAGGGTCGGCGAAGGACGCGTCCTTCCCCGGCAGGGTTGTGGGACGAGCGAGGGCCAGCCTGTGCCCTGGCCCCCGATGCTATCAGCTGCAACCCGCTCGGGGCCACGGGCCTGGCCTCTTCGCGTTCACCGTACTTCTCTGCCGGAACAAGAACCACGCCCGTTGTGCAGAGGAGGAAACCGAGGCACAGAGAGGCTCAATCACTTGGCCAACTTGACTCTGAGCTACGACGTGGTAGAGGCTAGAGCTGAAGCCCAGTCAGCCTCCAGGAGCAGGCTGAAGCACGGCGCGCCATCGTCCCCGCTGGGACTGCGCGTTCTTGCCGTTCTTTCCCACCTGCTCCCGCCCCCACCCGGCCGTGAAAGAGACGGTGGCGAGGGGGGGGCGAGAGGAAAGGGCAAGAACTCACCTTTGCTTCTGGAAAACAGAACAAACAGAGCCGAGACAATTGCGCGGACTCTCCCCCAGAGTCTGGTTCCGCGTTGCATGTCGGGGAACCCCACAGCCGGCCCGGGGTGTGTGTCGTGCACTGTGCGTGCCCGTGCTTTCTACCTGAGGCTGTCACCGGTGTGTGTACTGAGACCCACTCTGAGAGCATCCGGGGTCCCCTGTGCTCTTCCCAGACCTCAGCGGGCCCCTCGGTTTGCGAGGGTGGCACAGTCCGGGTTGTCCGTGGTTCTCTCCCTGGCTGCAAGTAAGAAGCCTGGTTGATTATTATTATTATTATTATTTTTTGCTTCGTATGACTTGAAGTGCCAGGTTCCCCATTAGCCTCGTATGCACGCAACAATGCTGGCAGGTTGTGAAATTGTTTTGAACCGACGTCTTTCCAAAGGTAGGCATGGAGATTCCTCAGCGGAGGCCCCACCCTCTGAGACCCAGGGTGGACGCCACCCTGGAAACGGGGAGCCGTGCCTCCTGGGAGCTGCACCTGTGTGGGTTCGCGCGTACCGAGTTCCGGGCTGAGCCAGCCCAGGGGTTCCGGGTAAAGGACCCGCAGACCAGCTGCAGCTCTGTTGGCGTGTTGGAGTTCTGGGAAGCAGCGTTCAGGGTACGTGTGATAGCAGGGCTGCTCTAGACAGGGAGCGTGGCAGCCGGCTGAGAAAAGACCCGATTCCCTCCGGCCTTCCTTTTATTTGTTTGTTTGTTTAGAAGATTTATTTATTCTGAGAGAGAGAGAGAGCCCGTGCACGAGTGGGGGAGAGGTGGAGAGAGAGAGAGAGGGAGAGAGAATCCCAAGCAGGCTCCACACTGTCGGCACAGGGCCTGATGCGGGGCTTGATCTCACGAACCGGTGAGATCATGACCTGAGCCGAAACCGAGAGTTGGATGCTTAGCTTCCTGAGCCCCCCAGGTGCCCGCCTCCTGCCTTCGTTTTAAAGGGAGTGTCCTGTACGTGTCGTGTAATACACAGGGGTGATGAAAGAGAATGGCACGTTCCCGGACAGAGTTTTAAGCTAAGCAATGCCCACGGTAACCGCGTTACGTAGTAACAGTACTTCCTGGGGGTGTATTCTTCCCGCAAAGCCTTGTTGTTCATCGGAAAGCGTCCCAACGAGAGGAGGCATGGGAGTACTCCTGGGGTAGGGTGTCGGAGCCCGTGTGGCCCGGGGCACGCCCGTCAGTACGATCAAGTAGGACATGGGCCCAGCATTCCACGGGGTCGGCTGCCGTCTTGTTTCTAGCGTCTTTCGTCTCTCCCCGGGTGAACAGGATTAGCTTCGTAGACATTCTGATTATATTGACCTCTGATGGGTTTTGCTTGGTTTTGGTTTGTTTTTTAAAGTGGATTTCCGTCTTTCGAGGTGGGGGGAAGGGCAGAGAGAGGGGGAGACAGAATCCCAAGCAGGCTCCGTCAGCGCAGGGCCCGACCTGGGGCTCCATCCCACAAACCGCGAGATCACGACCCGAGCCAAAAGCAAGAGGCGGACGTCGAACCAACTGAGCCATCCAGGCGCCCCTCATGGGCTTTACTTTTTAAATCGAGTCTCTACCCCAGAGTCGAAATAATTGTTCGCGTCAGCCTGGCGCCGTCGTAAAGAATATTTACAGAGGGGAGTCTGGAGAGCAGCGTTGGGAGCTCCGAGTGATTGGTGAAGGGGCTTTGCATGCATTTCATTTTGCAGGTCTTTCCTCAGGCTGTTGTAAAGCGTGATCACGGCGAGAAAGGTCCAGTGACATCAGCCCTTCCGTTGCGTTTTCACGGCTGTGTTCCCGGTTCTTGTGGGGACAGAAGTAATTACATTATTTCCAGTTCTCTGGAGTGTTCTAAGAGAAGAAGGAGCTGAGGCAGCTATACGGGAAGCTTAATTGGAAAGGAACGTGGAAAGAGTGCCCTGAGAGGTGAAGCTATTACAGGCCTTTCTCTGGCAAGCGTTAGCAAAACTCAGGGGTGCCTAGGCCTGGGATCCTTTGGCCCCGAGTCGAAACAGAGGAATACAGTTTCAAGATAAGAACCTATTTGCAGAGGCGAGCGACCGTTTGAGCTTGTGGTCTTGAAGCTGGAGAGAGAGGGCACAGGAAAGTGAATGAAGCCCCCCCCCACCCCAGTCTGTTCTGTCCGAACAGATTACGGTGATGTGAGCTCGCCCTCACGTTCCCGTGATGCATCCCTCCCAGGCTTCTCCCTCGATCTATGGGAGTGGACCAGGCCTTTACCTTTGGGACCCTCACTACGTGAAGTCCGTCCCCCATAAACGCTCCCTTCTGCAGAAGAGGGGGCTTTGTCTGGGGTACACGGTGCAGCTTTTCGTTGGTGCGATTTTGAAATGGTTTATGTAATCGAGGAGTTGTCTGCTGCCTTTGAAAAAATGTCTCAGGCATAAAGCAGGTGGGTTGGCAGCTGGCTGCGTCCAAGGGAGCCCCTCCCTGTGCTCCTAGATCAGGGCTTCGTGGAGTCCTGGTCTGGGGCTGGAGGCTCATGTCTGTTCTCGGAGAAGTGCTTGGTCCCATCGCAGATACTAGATACTGTTTCTCCCTAACTTAAAATATTTTTTTAATGTTTATTTATTTTTGACAGAAAGAGAGAGAGAGAGAGAGCGCGCGGGGGAGGGGCAGAGAGAGAGGGAGACACAGGATCCAAAGCAGGCGCCAGGCTCTGAGCCATCAGCACAGAGCCCGACGCAGGGCTCGAACTCACTCATGGTGAGATTGTGACCTGAGCCAAAGTCAGACGCTTAGCTGACTGAGCCACCCAGGCGCCCCCAGTTTCTGCCTAACTTTGTAAGTCCATCATCAATATCAGACTACCTCAGCGAGCAGCCCGAGCACCGAGGACTGTAAAACTTCCGAAGGGATCCTCGTAAACGTGGGTGTGCTTGGGGGTGGGGAGACTGCGGGTTAAGATCAGGGTCTCTACCTGTTCGTCCTTATTTAGGCGGATGTCAACCCTGGACATTCTGGCCCCTTGGGAAGCTGACCGGGTGGAAGGGTCTCTGGAACCTCGGGTCAGGCGACCCTGCCTTCTGCTGCTCCGGAAGGGGTCCCCTGTGCGGTGGTGAAGGCTCGCCACCATTCGCCGGGGTTGAGAGAATTTAATCTCCATTGTGGATAACACCTTAATGCACTCAGAGAAGATTACTTATGGTGAAAGCCTTTCCATTTTGTTCTTGTCCATTTGACAAATGGGGCATTATTATTCCCAGGGTGGCAGGGGCGGAGGCTGGCCTGGACGAGGGTTTGGCCCTGCTCATTGTCCCTCCAGCTGGGCTCCCAGCAGCCCCAGCTCCAGTCGCGTTTTGTTGGGCCATGCTGAAGTGTTGAGGCAGGTTCAGACTGTTGCTTTCGTTAGCTTTTCCACCTGAATGGGGCTGGGACACCTGTCTGTGTGACAGGTTTTATTTAGGGGGTCGGAACCCATAGGTCTGGCAAGATTGCACTTGGTCTGGGTCAAAGACATTTGGGACCTACAGATACTCCGTGTTTATAATATTGCACTTACTTTCTTGATGTGACTTGAGTAGTAATTGGGACCGTTGGAGCCTTGTATTCGAGAAGTTTTAAAGTCTTTTTAAATTTAAATCTGCTTGTTGATTTATTTGCTCTTTTTTTTTTAATTTTTGAGAGAGAGAGAGAGAGAGAGAGAGAGAGAGACAGAATGCGAGCAGGGGAGGGGCAGAGAGAGGGGGAGACACAGAATCCGAAGCAGGCTCCGGGCTCTGAGTTGTCAGCACAGAGCTCGACGCGGGGCTCGAACCCACGAACCAGGAGATCATGACCTGAGCCCGATTCGGACGCTCCACCAACTGAGTCACCCAGGTGGCCCTAAATTTTTTTTTTATCTTAGGCAATCTCTATATCCAGTGTGGGGCTTGAACTCACAACCCTGAGATCAAGAATCACATCCCCCACCAACTGAGCCACTCAGGCGCCCGAAGCCATGGGGTTCTATTGGTAAAATTCCAGTGAGCTTATTAGAGACGGTTCCAAACACATAACAGGAGTCAAGCTCTCACCCTGCGGTGTTTTGCTCGAAGCCGCATAGAGGCCCGGGCTGTTGTGACAAAGGACAGTGAATGTTCTCCGTGTCATGTCATCTGTGCACGTAACTCCTCTGGCACGAAGCTATGTTCCTCCAGAAAGGATTGTTTACAGAGCATTTATTTTTGAAATGAATAGACGACATTTCTTGCACAAACATTTTTTTGTTCCAACCTTTTGTGAACTCGGGAGAGGCAAAAACAGGCTGGGGATACGTAAACTCCTCCGTGTAGACCGGGCTTCCGAGAGCGACCCACCGGAATGGGTGCCGTGGGTTGCCTGCAGTATTGAGAAAAGGCGAGGTTTTGTCATTCTGTGCCATCGAGGCCTTCCGCGGTGGATGCTGGAAATGGACCCTGTCCTGGGGGGTAGGGGGGGTTAGCGTCCAGGTCGGGTCTTTGCGGGAGGGGCAGATGAGCCCGGGGTGGAGAGGCCCTGGGGGGGGGGGGGGGGGTTTGGGGTGGGGGGGGGAGGAGCTAGCTGGGGTTGGGAAAGAGGAAGGGGGCAGATGTCCCAGCCTGAACTTTGTGAAACAGCGGGCCTGACAGAGTAACTGTTTTGATAATCTTTCCGCTTGGTATTTTATTTTAGATTCTGATAAATCCACCAGAGAATTAAAGAATTTTCTTTTCCTTCCCAAGTGACAGCCTGCGGTGTTCCCTTGGGAATGTGGGGGTAACCTCCTGCCTTACGCCCGGCCTCCTGATGGGTCCCAGTCATCCCCAGGGGCTTGCTCGGCAGTCTTCCAGGGTGGGGGTGACCCTCCATTCTAGAAGATCCTCTCCCGTGGCAGGAATCTGTGGCAGAAACTTGATATTTCTCTTTTCGGTAACAGCTCTCTCTAAAATGCTTTGTGATTTTTATCGGGGATACGGTCTGGCTTATTCCTGGTGTGATTACTTGTCTTTGTCGTGTAGGTCCTTCAGCGAACTCACTCTATGATTCTATTTTTGTTGAGGCCATATAATTTCCTAAGCGTTCAATATTTTATATGTCCTTTGAATTATCCCCGCGTCTTTGAAAACCATTATAGGTTTAAAATTATTCAGATGGAAACAACTTCTTGTGTCCTGGGTATATTTTTAAATGTTGTGCTTGCAACATCTATCACTTGTGTTGTTTCTGAGGCTCATTTTTAGTGAGCGGAGACGGCTAATGGCTTTTACCCCATAGGCACCTGGAAATGTCCGGGGAATTTTAAATCGGCTGGTGGGGAGAAATGGAACACAGTGTCAAGGGAAAACTTCTTGTGGGGAAAGAATGTAACAACTGCTGGGCGAAACAGTGTTAGCTCTGGAGAAACGCATCAGGAAGAAAAGACTTGCAATACTGTTCCCAGTTTTCAAACTAAGTAATAGAAAATATGTGAATGTGGGTATTTATCCAAGTTTGGAACTCTAAATTCTCGTCCTTGCTAACTTTTAACGTCCTGAGTATTGCAGTCGATGAACTGAAACAGGTACACGTAAACGAATTCTCCTGTCATACCTTGTCCCTCCACCAGGTGGTGTCCTGTCACGTGGTGGGCGAGGCCATGCAGTTCCTGGTCAGTGCGGGGCCTGCATCCCCGGGAGACACGGGGCGCCAGCTGTACGGTGTCAGGCTGTCCCCAGTTCATTTACAGGTAAGCGTGGGTAGATCGAGTGAGTCGTGGGGAGACAGTGCTCGTAAACCTGTGGGGTAAGCGTGGCGTGCCCATGGGGCTGTGATTCCCTGATTTTATTAATCATTCATTTCATAGTTTCCAGACCTTCTGTATTATATTGTACCTGCAGGAAATAAAGCGTGCGTGTTGTGTATATGCGCACACACACGTATGACACGCGTACACGTGTGCACATGCACGCACGCACATGCACACACGTATGCATAAAGACACGTGCACGCACACGCATACACACGTACGACATGCATACGTGTATGCACAAAGACACGTGCACGTGCACGCACACATCTACACACAGATATGTGCACACGTAGCACACACGTATATATGTGCACACACATGTACGACGTGCACACACATGTACACACAGTCATGCACACATGTATGCACATACACACATGCACACACATACGTGCACACATACATGCACGCACAAAGACATGTGCACATGCACACACACATCTACACACAGACATGCGCACGCATATGCACACACATCCATACGTGCACACACATGTACGGCATGCTCACACGTACGTATGTGCACACACATGTACACCCACAGACGTGCGCACATGTATGCACACACGTGCACAATACATGTGTGCAAAGATACACGCACACACATACGCACGTACATATGCACACACATCTATACACAGACATGTGCACACGTACACACACACACACACACACAACGAATTCAGAGGTTGCCCATTCACCGAAAGTGGGAGATGTGATATTTCTCAAGGCATGTCCACAAATCCGGGATGTCATTGGCAGGTAGGACAAGGCAAGTGGCATCTGAGGTGGAGGACAGCTGTGCTGCTTCAGGACCCAGTGCCGGACTCTTTCGGAAAGAGTTGGCTTTATTTGTTTGTTTGTTAATGTTTATGTTTGCGAGAGAGAGTGAGCAGGGGAGGGGCAGAGAGGGGGGAGACCCAGAATCCGAAGCGGGCTCCAGGCTCCGAGCTGTCAGCCCAGAGCCCGACGCGGGGCTCGAACTCACGGACCGCGAGATCGTGACCTGAGCCGAGTCGGACGCTCCACCGACTGAGCCACCCATGGAAAAATCAACTTTAAAATGGCTCAGTTGGTTAAGTGTCCCGACCCTTGATTTCGGCTCCGATCTTGTGCTTTGTGAGACAGGACCCCGCGTAGGGCTCTGCGCTGACCGCACGGCGCCTGCTTGGGATCTTCTCTCCCCTTCTGTCTCTCTGCCCCTCCCATGCGCGCGCTCTGTCTTTCAAAAATAAATAAATAAACTTAAAAAAAAAAGAAAGATCTTTAAAAGAACTCTTAGTATGTTTTACAAGTTAAAAGATGAGTGTTCCTGTAGTTTTTCTGATTATAGGCTTATTATTATGATAATTACAGACTCGTACAGGCCTCCCTCGTTTTATTGTGCTTCGTAGATACTGCATCGTTCACCAACCGAAGGCTTGCGGTGGCCTCTGCGTCACAGTTGGGTGATTCTGTAACACGTGCTACTTTGTCCTTAATCTGTTTCTCACGGAGACCTGTGATCAGTGATTACAGCTCACTGAGAGCTCAGATGATGGTTACCAACTTTTAGCAATACAGTATGTTTTGATTAAGTCAACGCACATACGCCGTCACCTGTCAGACGTGACGCTGTCGCACGCGGAGAGTGTCGTGTCGGCGTAACTTTTATGCGCCGGCGGGGGGAAGCCAGGCAAATTCATTTGACTTGCTTTCTCGTGACACCTGCTCTGTCGTGGTCTGGACCGAACCTGCAGTGTCTGTCAGGTGTGCTGGTATATATTTTGCATAATGTTAACGATGATACGTATAGAAGTTACGTAGAGATACGTATAGTAATTATAAGACGCTTATTGGTCAAGCTCCGGGTGCCCAAAGCGTCAGTAACTGTGTGTCTCTCCCGCGAAGCGGGGGTCCACGGGCGCCCCATTCGGCCAGCGTGTGAACACCGTAAATTTCTGGGTCTGTTCTAGGGGTCCCTGCTGATGCAACCCTGGGTTTCCTTTCCTCTGTCCTTGTGCTTGGCGGCCTAAGTGCGGAATGAGCCCAAGTCATCCAGCGCCCCAGCCACAAGGGAGGACACTGCTCCACATGCTTTTCCTACACAGACGTGGTTTTGCATACCCAGGGCAAACCAGATTTTCTGGCTACCTAAATGGCCTTTTTCTGAGATCCAGCCCCCGCTCCCCCCCAGCCCCAGCCGCCAACACTTCCTTTCTGAGAGTCGAGGGGGGGTGAGCGTCACAACTCGGAGGCTAATGCCCTCTCGCTCGCCCCCGAGATTTTGGACAGTGTAGCTGGAAAACACCTCAAACGTCTGGGACGCGCTTACCCGACGTTCACCGCCTGTTCCGGAACAGACGGAGTCCTGCCAGACCTATCCACCTCCGGCGAGGAAATGGGGTTTTCCGAGATGGCTCACGTGCCATTTCGTGCAGCTCAGACACAAGGAGCACAGTTGTATCTTTGATCTCTTAACGCGCTTTGAATCCACTCTGTGGATTCCCCCTCGGAGCACAGGGGGCTGCTGGAGGTGGCTGGGTTACTAACCACCAAGGCGGGAGACACTCCAGGCGCTCTGTGGTGTGCATCGGGGGGCCTGCATTGGCCTCGCGGCCCCGAAGCAAGTCCCCGCAGGCTTAGCTTAACATGCCACCAACGTCCCACATCCCCGTTCCGGAGGCCCGTCGGTCTGGAAGCTCTGGGGGGACCCGTTTCCTTGCTCACTGGGCTGTCGGCGTGATTCGGGTCCTTAGGGCTGGAGGGCCGAGAGCCTGTGTCCTTGCCGGAGGTCAGCTGGAGGCTGTCGGCAGCTTGGACGGGCCCCCTCATTCCCGAGCTCCTGGCATCCTCCCTCCGTCGTGAAGGCCCATCGCTGGCCTGCTCTCCTGCCTTTCTCTCCCGTCTCTAAGGGCTCACCTGATTCCCCGGGGCTCGCTGGGGTAGCCCTTACCCTAGTCTCTCCCGCGAAGCCCCCTTTTGCCATATCAGGCCATGTTAGTCACAGATTACGAGAATCTTCGTGAGGACATCTCTGCGGCGGGGGGGGGGGGGGGGGGGGGGGTGGGCATTATTCTGCCACCACAGATGGGGCGGGTTTGACGGATGGCTGCCAGGGCTCAGAGTTCAGTTAGAGGGTGGGTGTTGGCCCAGGCAAGAGAGGAGGTGCACAGCCCGCGGGGAGTGCACGGGAGTGGGGTTGGGCTGAGCTCTGGCTTCCTTCCGTTCCTCCCTCTCCTTCGCGCCTTGGTGACACTGCCGAGGAGAAATGCAGGGCCCAGGGAATTATTCATGTGATAGACTACAGGGTTGAGGGACATCTGGCCTTCAGCCGCCAGGACTGAGGGCCCTGAGTGGCAGGTTGAGGCCGAGGAAGGTGCTGGCGGGGATGGGGCCGGGCTGCAGGGAGGTCCGGGGGGGGGGCTAGAGTTTTCCTTACCGTTTTGAGAAGGCAAGGGGAGGCCAGGCGGGTGTCTAAGAACGTAAATGAACTCGCGCACACGCGTGCACACACACAGGCCTACGCGCGCACGGATACACTTGGGGTTTTGGTGGGAAGGGCAGCTCCCCAACAGCCGTGTTTCTTCGTAGCTGGAGCTCCACATGAAGGACAGGAGAGACGACATCCAGATCAAGTGGTCCTTCGTCAGCACTCCAGAAACGGCCGTTACCGTCCAGCCCAAAGCACCGGCGGAGGTCAGTCCGTAAGTTTTTACGATCCCTCCCCCCATCGGTGTGTGTGAACGTGCTCGCAGGTCGCGAGCGCCCGATCTGGGGAGCAGAGGCTCGGACCAGCGCCTCCCCGGGCAGGCTTCTCCCCTCGTCCCAGAGGACGGGCAGCTGCGGCAGGGCGTGGGATGAATCCGACGCCGGCCCGACCCAGCTGCTCATCTGGGCATGAACTCTGGCATCTGAGCACCCCATTTCCTCCTCTGTGAAGCGACAAGAAATTGGGGGCGGGGTTCAAAAAAGACTCAAGTACGTGAGCAGAACGAGGTCCGTCCATCCGTACGATGGAGTATTTTTTCAGCCGCAAACAAGGAATGAGGTTCTGACACCTGCTGCCCACATGGTGGAACCTCGAAGAGGTCAAGCAGAGCGAGGCAAGCCGACACGAAAACTCGTGTTTACGGTCCCGTTTCTAGGAGCTGTCGCAGCGGGCAAACCGCAGACGCGGAAGGCAGAGCAGTGGCCGGCAGGGGCAGTTGGTTGGGGGGGGCAGTGGCCGCGGGGAGCGAGAGATCAGGGTACGGGTGACAGAGCGAGGGTGGTTGCACAGCCCTGAGCGTCCCAATGCTCAGAGCAGAGCGTCCCAAAGCTACCGCAATGTCTGCTTTAAAATGGTGAATTTCATGTCCCGCGGATTTCACCTCACTTGAAGAAAATCGGTGTTACCGAGGACGTGTTGAAGGGAAGGGACGACATGTTAAGTACAGACCGCGGAGCCTTAACGCCTGGGTTTGGCTCTCGGCTCTGCCGCTCACGCGCCGGGTGACGCTACGCGTGGTAATTCACTTCTCTGTGCGTTAGTGTCCTCGTCGCTCGAGTGGGAACAATGATAGTCAAGGTGGTCGCGAAGATTAAATGAGCTAGTACCTAGAAGTGCCTAGGATCGAGCCTGACTTATCCTAAGAGTGACGTGGGTATTTGCTATTTTGATACTTATTAGAGTTTCTAGCAGAGAGTAGATGTTCGCTAATGGGCACGTGGGGACTAAGTTGGCCAGAGCAGGACCTGGCCGGCCGTCGGCAGACCGATCTCTGAGATCCCTCCAACCCTGCAAGTCAGAGGTTTTCCATGGGTCTGTGGTCCTGGGGGAGGTCTTTCCTTGCAAACGTCCTGTCCCCTGAGCAGGCGGGGGTAGCTGGAGCCCCGCAGCGAGGGCATTTACCCCAGAGGTGACAAGGGACACCAGAGGGCTGGTGTGGCACTCCCTCCGTGTGACTGCCCCACAGTTTACGTATCTATTTAGAGACTGACGGATACTTAGGGAGTTTCCAGTTTGGGGCTTTATGAACAGTGGTGCTGTGTGCATTCCGGAACGCAGGAACACGTTTCTGTTGGGTGTGAATTATTACAGCTCTATGGAGCTGACCCCTGGTAACACAAATCATCCAGTTTTGTTCCTCTACAAGCTTGTCTTTCTCCTCGGGCCTTTTCACTTACTTGAATACTTTTTCACTTCAAAAAAAAAAAATGTCACGCGAGACAGAAAAAACACATCTGTCGGAAAGGGTTTACGCAGAAATAGCAGCATGTTTCTGTATCCCGCATGTCTTTACTTTTGCCGTTTTTAGAAATAAGGGGCCTGATGATCTGTGAGATCGGAGGACCCCGTCTCCCAGACGTCACCTGTCCTAATCTGACCTCCCGGGAGCCCAGGCCGCACCCAGCGGGCTTTGCCTCGGGGATGCGGTGAGGAGAGCAGTCACCTGCCCGTCCGGCTGCACGGCGACGGTTATGAAATGATTGGGTGGCTTGTCTTCTTCCGGCAGGAGCGGGCGGCTGAGACGAAAGCAGTGTCTGAAACCCTCAAGGATATCTTGAAGCACCTGGTTGGTTCTGCCTCGCCGTCGGTGGTTCTGAGCACCAAGCCTGTGGATGTGAGGGAAGTTCAGGTAAGTCAGTCCAGGGAGGGCGGAGCTTCCCGACCCTTTGGGACCAGGGTCCCCCTCCTGGAGAATCTGCACGCGTTCCCCTTGTCCCTTCACCCCCCGTGGGAGAGCCAGAGTGAACGGCTGCTTGCTGGTGATCTTGACCGTGTCAGGGACGAGCTTCAAGTTCAGGGCACAGGGTTCCAAAGCCCCGTGGGATGGAAGGAACAGGTGTCTCCGCACGGTCCAGCCCTCATTGGCCTTGACCCTCTGCTTTTCTGTGTTGGCTGTCCCCTCAGAGCCTGTGGTCTCGGATCTCATCCTTCCAGGACTATGGGACCTGGGAAACCCAATCAGCTATGAGAACATGCCCTCGAAGCAAGGAGGCTTTATCTAATACCCTCCGTAACTGCATGAGCCAGTTGTGTATTTATATAAATGTACATTTGTTCACATGCACAAAAACTTATTGTAAGGAATGGGCTCACGTGATCACAGAGGCCGACAGTCCCAGGATCTGCAGGGTGAGTCAGCGAGCTGGAGACCCAGGAGAACCCCGGGGGCACTTCCCGTCTGAAGGCCAGCAGACATGAAGAACTAATGTTTCCATTCAAGTCTAAAGGCAGGAAAAAAACTGATATCCCGGCTTAAAGCAGTCAGGCTGGAGGAATCTCCTCTTTTCCAGGGAAGGTCGGCCTTTGTTCTGTTCAGGCCTTCAACTGATTGGACGAGGCCCACCCACATTAGGGAGAGCAACCTTCTTTACTTGGTCTTTTGATTGAAATGTTAACCTCGTGCAAAAATACCCTCATAGCAACACCCAGGACAATGAGCAAATACTTGTGTGTCCCGTGGCCCCGTCAAGTTGACACATAAAATTAACTGTCATGCATATATAATTGAAATATGTTACCTCCATCCCAGCCCTGTGATTGCTCTGGCCCCAGTGCTCATGGACTTGGAGCCTAAGGACTTTTGTGACTACTTCTTACAGGTCACAATCAGCAGGGTCCTGGTTCACAAACTTTTTTAAAAGTTTATTTATTTATTTTTGAGAGAGGGAGAGAGCACGAGTGAAGGAGGGACAGAGAGGAGAGACGGAATCCCAAGCAGGCTCCGTGCCATCAGCCCAGAGCCTGACGTGGGGCTCGATCTCAGGAACCGTGAGTCGGATGCTTAACCGGCTGAGCCACCCAGGCGCCCCTGCACCTGCTTTATTTGGGCATAAAAGGCTCCCTTGCAAGGGAAGAGGTTTTGGTTGATTGGGGCCCTCCCTTCCCACGAGAAGGGAAAAAATCGTCGCAGAGCAGACCCCAGGGTCAGGCGTCCCGTGCAGACGGTCCTGAAGACGCCCCCCTCCCCGCAGTGACAGGTGTCGAGGTGTTGGGCGGCCGCCCCTTCTTCCCCGCAGGTCACTGTCCTGTGTGCTTCTGTTCACAGAACCTGCAGCACACTGCACCCAGCCCTCAGGAATCCTGCCCTCCCAAACCTCCCAGGGCCCACGAACTCAAGCTGTCGGTGAATAACGTCCGGGCCTCACTGCTGCACGATCCTGATGCTTCAGGCAGGTGGCGCAGGGAACCCCGCTGGTTCCAGAAGGGACCGTCCCGCAGGGTGATTTGTGGTTTCGCCGTAGCACCCTCCAGTGGGGTCTGCGGCGTGACCCCCGCCTTTGAGCAGAAAGAGCCCCTGAGAACCATAACAGCAAAGAGGGGCAGTTAAAAAAAGGTCCCGGCTTTCATACATGAAGGCTGAGGGCAGAAAGGAATGCGGTCGTGTGTAACCTTGTCCTTGTCTTGAGTCTGGAAGCCACATCCTTTTTTTTTTTTTTTTTTTTGAACTATTGAACGCGTAAACCCATGTTAAGCATCCCTGACTGATAGGTGATAGGCACCTTCTCCTTTTCTAGAAGCCGAGGTGCCACAGGGGCAGTTTAGGGAGCGTCAGAAGGGCTTTGGCCCATCGGGGACGCTTCGGTGCTGGGAGGGGCTATTATCGGAGTGAAAAGTATTGCAGACCGTTCTTTTTTTTTTTTTTTTAAGTTTATTTATTTCGAGAGAGAGAGAGTGCAAGCAGGGAAGGGGCAGAGAGAGGGGACGAGAGAGAGAATCCCAAGCAGGCTCCACACTGTCAGCACAGAGCCCGACGTGGGGCTCGAGCTCACAAACCGTGAGATCGTGACCTGAGCTGAGATCAGGAGTCAAGATGCTTAACTGACTGAGCCACCCAGGCACCCCAAACAGATTATTCTTTTTAGCTGTTCCTGAACGTTTGCTGAGCCCCCACATGCACAGCAGCCTGGGACAGGACACATCTTTCCACTGTGATCCGAGTTTGCTGAGACCGGGAATGAATTCCTCTTTATTGTCCGAGAACACTAAGGGTTGTTTATCTGCAGGGACTTCCTTCCGGTCCCCAAAGCACAGACTGTCCGCATTTAACAAATGAGAGTCTGTGCAAAGCTCGTCCTAGGTGATTGTTTGGGTAAAAGCACTTGGATGTTGCCGTCTGGGGCTGCAGTGTTTAGCCGCCAAGGGGCATCTCTCTCTGGACTCAGTCGGCCAGGGCTGGGGTCCCTGTTCCTCGCCTCTGCCAGCAGGTGCACATCTGGGTCCGTGTCTCCCCTCCACGGTGATTGTGAAGATTCATAAGATAATGTGATAGAACACGTGGCACCGCGGGGTATGTGGTAAAGCATCCGTGCGTTCCGGTGATGACTGACTACGCCGTGTGTCCACACCTTCATGCCGTGGGACAACTGTTCACTAGTGAAATGTCCCGTGACGGGGATCAGTGATCCCCAAACAGGAGTCCGACTGAGCCGAGTCAGGTGTAAAAAGACACCCCTTGTAAGTAGGGACATGGCTTCCCTGTGGGGTACCCCCCACACTTGGGGGTCGTTCCAGAGGACTTGCCTTCTGCAAGCAGTTAGTCTTGTCCAGAAGTGGGGGCCGCATCTTCTGTAGTGATGTCGCCCCTGGGGAGTGTCCCCCCCTCCCCTCCCACCCAGGGCAGGGAGCAGGGGCACTTGGGGTCTGTCCAAGGTCAATAGATACCAAGTTGGGGATAGAAAACCTTAAACCTCAAATGAGGTGCTTCGAGAGTTTGCTAATGGCAAAGGAAACAAAGAACTGTCCCCCCAGAAGCGGGTAAGCCGAGAGCTCAGGCATTTAATGCCGCCTGTTATATGCAAAATGTGTATACGTGTAATGCGGTTAAAAAATAAAAATGCCCCTTTGTTCGATTACAGGCTACGTGAACCCACAGTGTGTAGTTCGGCTGAACGATCCCGTTCAGAAGTTCAGCGCCCTCGCGAAAAACGCTGCGGACCTCACCTGGGAAGAAGAATTCACCTTGTGCGTACAGCCCGGCTATCTTGGGCTGGGGTTTGTACAGCCACACCTGTCCAAGACCGCCCAACCCGGCAGTCGGTTTGCAGCACCGTTCACGCCAAAAACTAAAACTAAAAAATAAATTTCGCTTCAATGCGTAGCCAACATCCGAGGTAGTTTTAGGTTGAACGTGGATTTCTTTCTGAAGGCGGCTCTGGGCGTGGGTTTCCTCCTTGCCCACGTCCTGCTGTGACCAGAGAGCATTGTGGTTGGGCTCCCTTTTCTTTAGAAATACACACGCTTTGGGGCGCCTGGGTGGCTCGGTCAGTTAAGCGTCCGACTTCGGCTCAGGTCATGATCTCATGGTCCGTGAGTTCAAGCCCCGCGTCGGGCTCCGTGCTGACAGCCCGGAGCCTGGAGCCTGCTTCAGATTCTGTGCCTCCCTCTCTCTCTGACCCTCCCCCGTTCATGCTCTGTCTCTCTCTGTCTCAAAAATAAATAAACATTAAAAAATTAAAAAAAAGAAATACACACGCCATCTGGAGCAGGATGGAGGAAACTTCAGGCTGATACCAGAGGCTGGCAGGGAGCGGACAAAGGGAAATTCTAAGAAATGGTGTAGGAAACCCAAGCAAGGAATTATCGAGCAGCACCCCCGTGGCACATTAAGAATGATACAGCCAGACCAGCTGGGCTCATACCCACTGTTTTTGTTCGAAAAGTATGGGTAGTACAGCGAGATGAGGAAAGGAGATCATATTCAAGGATTGGAAAGGAAGAGACAACACGAATCATTACCTGGAGGTGATACGGCTACGTGTCTAGACTACTTGCGAAAATCAGTTAAAACTATTAGAAATAACAATAGATATAGGCTAGAAAGAATATTAGGAAACCGGTATAAGTCATATTCCAGTCAAGTGGCTAACTCTGCAGAAATCAATTGCTTTCTGATGCTTGCACGATGAACCATTAGGAAAAAGTACTGACCGCAGACGTCCCACGTGTAACATAAAGAGCTTTTATAAATCCTTAATGAAAATAGGAGCGCTCCCTTGGAAAACGGGGGAAAAATGAGCTGGAAATATGAAAGCAAGAACGATAGGTAGCTAGAAACTTTTGAAAAGATGTTCACTCTCACAAGTAGTTCAATACAAGTGTGTAGACAGAAGAGAATTTTTTCACCTTACAGGGTGGTAGAGAGTAGGGGAGTGAGAACAGCCAGTGGAAGCGTGGATTGGAATAGCCATTCTGGAAGTCCTCCAGGCGTATTATAAAAAAGAGGGAGATGGGGCGCCTGGGTGGCTCAGCCGGTTGAGCGTCCGACTTCGGCTCAGGTCATGATCTTGCGGTTCGTGAGTTGAGCCCCGCATCGGGCTCTGTGCTGACAGCTCAGAGCCTGGAGCCTGCTTCGGATTCTGTGTCTCCCTCTCTCTGCCCCTCCCCTGCTCACGCTCTGTCTCTCTCTGTTAAAAATAAATTTAAAAAAAAAAGAGAGAGAGGGAGAGAAAATCTCTTAAATGCACATACCTTTTGGCTGGGATCTACAGTTTCCCTAAGGAAATAATCACACAGTGTTTACAAAGATGTATGGATAAGGATGTTTCTCTTCGCTTGTTTATAATTACGGAACGTTGACCACAACCAACAATTATTAAGGGTTGGTTATTAAGGAACGGACAAAATAAAAGGCCACATAGTGAAGCACTGGGTATCTAGTAAAAATGACGTTCTTCTGTAGTGTCAGACGTGGAAAGATGTCCCGTATCTTAATTGAAAAAAAAAAAGAGAGAGGTCTATCATTTTCTATGTTTTGTTTTTAGATAATTACATAGCTACACTTTTTAATTTTTTTAACGTTTATTTATTTTTGAGACAGAGACACAGCACGAACGGGGGAGGGTCAGAGAGAGAGGGAGACACAGAATCTGAAACAGGCTCCAGGCTCTGAGCTGTCAGTACAGAGTCCGACGCGGGGCTCGAACTCACGGACCGCGAGATCATGACCTGAGCAGAAGTCGGACACTTAACCGACTGAGCCACCCAGGCGCCCCCATAGCTACACTTTTTAAAAACATGTTTATTTGGGGAGGAAGGGAGAGCTCACACGTGCGAGCGGCAGAGGGAGAGGATCCCACATGGGCTCCGCGCTGTCAGCATGGAGCCCGACTCGGGCCTCGATCCCACGAACCATGAGATCATGACCTGAGCCGAAAGCAAGAGTCGGATGCTCAACCTACTGAGCCATCAGGTGCCCATATAGCTACACTTTTTCATTCAGCAACTACTCGCTACATGTCGCTCTTGAAATTTCAACTAATTAAACTTAAAGTTAAGTTCAGGCCCTCCATTTGCCCTGGCCTTACCTTGAGCTCTCGGTGGCCATCTGTGGCCAGTGGCCCCCGTATCAGAGAGCGGCTGTGTACAACGTTTCTGTCATCAGCCAGGAAGTCGCGGAGAATCCTGGGAGACCGGCAACCAAATATTAACGGCAACCGTTTGGGGATAGTCAGGTTGCAGATAATCTTTATACTGATGGTGATTTGTATCTCTTTGTACAGTCAGAAAAAAAACACCGTTTCAAAAAGTTAATGGAGCTTAAGGATTCTTTGTCTTTCCTGCAGCGAGTTGAATGCCAAGTCGAAGGAGCTGTACTTGGAGATTTCAGAGGAAGAACAATCATCAGGAGGTGGGTGTCGAGCAGGTAGATGGAGGCCCTGCTCTCCGGGGGGGTTGGTCCAGCCGCCTTGACGGGGACCCGGAGAAGCTGGGAGGCGCGGGCGGGAAACCCCACAGAGCATGCTGGAATTCCGAAGGCAACGTTGGCTTGAAAGTCCATTTCAATTTTTGACAAGGTCATACATTTTTTTTAAATGTTTATTTTTTTGAGAGAGAGAGAGAGACAGAGCATGAGCAGGGGAGGGGCAGAGAGAGAGGGAGACACAGAATCGGAAGCAGGCTCCAGGCTCCGAGCGGTCAGCACAGAGCCCGACGTGGGGCTCGAACCCACGAACCGTGAGATCATGACCTGAGCCGAAGTCGGACGCTTAACCGACTGAGCCACCTGGGGCCCCCAAGGTCATACATTTTGGAAAAGAATATACTCAGCTGGTTTTTACCTTTCTTTCTTTCTCTCTCTCTCTTTTTTAAAACAAATATCTAAAATTTTTTATTCAGTAATTCTTGGTTTAGAGATGCACTTCTCAATCTTCTTAGCCTTAATTGACCCGTTTTGTTTTGTTTCAACTTGTGGTAAAACGCTTGTGACATGCAAATGACCATCTTAACCATTTCTGAGGGTAACATTCAGTGCTATTAAGTACATCCCCACTGTGTGCAACCCTCACCGCTGTCCGTCTCCAGAACTTCTCCATCTTCCCAAGCCGAGACTCTGTCCCCCTGAGACAACTCCCTGTCCCCTCCTCCCCCCAGCCCCTGGCGCCCTCCCCCGCCACTCTACTCTCTGTCTCTGTGGATTTCAACCGGCTCTTCCTTGTAAAATAAGCCACAGCTGCTTGTACTGGACACATGCTTTAGAGATGAGAGAGCGACAGTTAAAGGTAAAAATCACGACAGTGAGCTCGGACAGTGAGCGCACATGTGCTTGAGTCAGGAGTATCAATATTTATTAGGTTTCTAAAGATGCCCTTAGACTTAGCAAACTTGGAGAGGGGGACCCTCTCCTGGCTTCTCCTGCCACAAACCCGGGCCGTTTGGATGTCTCCTAAAGTTACCAAGACCCAGGAAAAAGCAATTTAAGCTTCTATGTATGAGCAAGAATTCGGAGCCCATTTCCTGGATTCTGCTGTCTTGGGGGGAGGCAGGGAGGCGCTCCCGACCAAGGGCCAAGTGCCAAGGGCAGGCGTGTGGTTTGACCCCAGACCGGGCAGGTGTTCGCCTGCGGAGAAGCCCCTCCGAATCCACCCCTGACGCACGGCTCGTTCGCTCTGCTGGCGGTTCAGTCCTGTACAGCCTCGTGGGGTCTGCGAAATTTCGTGCGAAAACCACAAAACAGAACAAAGAACAACCATATAACCTTTACTCACACCCACACGCTTTTGACATTTTGCCCCGTTGCCTCTGTTACCTGTGCTCGCGCTGGGTGGCGGCTCTCGGTTTTGCACACACTGTTTCTGCACGTGCACACACACGCACGCGCGGGCCCTTCACACCCCCTCTCCTTGGCGAGTCCTTCCTGAGAATAAGGATGTTCTCCTGACGTCCGCTGCCCAGCTCTCGGCTTCCTAGATCTGCATCGGTGGGTCTGCATCCCAGCCTTGCAGGTCGGGCCCCCTGGCCCTCAGGGCTGTCACTCTCGACTCCCGCACAGGCTTTTCCACCTGCGGTGGTCTGGAGCGGCGCCTCGGGGACTCGTCCTGGGTGCGGTGGCTTCCGTGGCACCCCGTGGAGGCACGCCCACGGGGTTCCTTACTTGTGCCCTGTTTCTCTAGCTCTGTCGGCGGTGACGACCATTCCCTTAGATTTATTCAAGAAGCAGCCTGCGGGGCCACAGAGCTTTACGCTGACCAGCGGCCCCTCCTTCGGCAGCTCGGTGCTGGGTTCGGTCACCGCAGAGGTACGACGACATTGCCCGCCGTGGCCGCGCTCCGGCTTGAGCCGCTCGAGACCCACTTGAGATAAGGAACGTCTTCACCCGTCAGGCTTCCTCTTGCCCGAAGCAGGACGCTCTCCCGAGAGCCCGTTGCGCGCTGTGCGTTTCCAGACTCGGACGGGCCACGTCCCGCCCACGGTCGCGTCGAGTCGCCTGCCACGTGGGTGGCGGTCCACGACGCCGTGTCACGTGGGCCGGCCCCGGAAAGGGCCACTTGGTTGCACTGGGTTCTCCAGCCTCTGTTCCGTCGTTGCATGGCGAGTGGGTGGGTTTGAGCGCGGGTCTTACCGCCTTCTGTCCGTGGTGGGGAACCCCGGGTCAATCGTCAGATGGTTCCGAGACTAGGTGACGTTCATCGAAGAAGGCAGAGGTTATGGCAGAGGAAGGCAGTCCCCCGCCCCCGTCCAGGCGCCGGGCCGGGAGCCGTATGGAGCGCGTAACCAGCTTTCTCTGCAGTTCTCTTACGTAGAGCCCGGCGAAGCGAAATCCTGGCAGACCGCTCCGCCCGCTCCTGCTGCGAAGGTGGGAAAAGACCGCATGGTGATGCCCTGTGGGACCGTGGTCACTACTGTCACTGCCGTGAAAACCAAGCCGCGTGTCGACACGGGGAGGGCGTCCCCGCTGAGCTCTGGTGAGAATGAAGAGTGGGCCCCCGGCCTGGACTCACGCCGTCCCCGGGCGCCGTGGCCCCCTGGCCAGCAGGGCGCCGCAGGGAGCGAGGTTAAGACACTCTCGTGGCACAGAAGGAGCGGGAACCGGCAGGGCTCTGCTTAGCTTTTTTGTCTTTAAGTTTGGCCATTTATTTTTTGAGAGAGAGAGAGAGAGAGTGTGTGCACGCATGTGAGCGGGCGAGAGGCAGAGAGAGAGGGGGAGAGAGTCCCAAGCAGGCTCTGTGCTGACAGCTCGGAGCCTGGAGCCCGCTTCGGATTCCGTGTCTCCCCCTCTCTCTGCCCCTCCCCTGCTCGCATTCTGTCTCTCCCTCTCTTTGTCTCAAAAATAAAATAAATAAACATTACAAATAAAAAAAAAGCAGGCTCCATGCTGTCAGCACAGAGCCCGACACGGGGCTTGAACTCACGAACTGTGAGATCACGACCTGAGCCGAAACCGAGAGTCGGATGCTTAACCGACTGAGCCACCCAGGCGCCCCGAAAATCATTTTTTTGTAGGCTTGATGTGCCATCATTTTAGATCCAGCTGGATTCTGCACCAGTCCCCTCAGCCTCCGCTGTAGGGACAACTTCTGTATACGTGGGTCACTAACTTTTATTCGGGCTGTACGTCTGTTCGCACAGATGTGTTATCTTCCCAGAATAGGTTGCCTGGCCCCATTCGTGAATACAAAACAGAATGTGAAATTCTGGCTTAATTTCTGAAATTGTACTGAAACCTGGGTTCTCCCTCCCCACCCCCCCCACCCCCCCAAAAAAGAATGAGATTGTGCAACAATCTGAAGGTTTGCCCTGGCCGTTTCCAACCGCCCAGATGGCGTTGGCGCGAGAGATGTGATTTCACTTTCCAGAAACTGTAGGTTCAGACGGCTTTGGGGGCCCTCTTATGACCAGGATGTTCCTTTGGCAGAGTCTCCCCTGAAGACACCTGTCAAGGTGAAGGTCATTGAGAAGGACATCTCTGTCCAAGCCGTCTCCTGTCACGGCGCCCCTGTCAGTAAGACGTTCTCTTCTTCGGACACAGGTAACGGGCGTGCTCACCGCGTTTTCCTTCCTCCTGGCCTCTTCCCTCATGCCTTTCGCATCTGCCCCGAGGTCAGCATTTCCTTTTCAGAGTTTGGGAGGAGCTTTTTCCAGTAAAAGGAGAAAAACTAGGAAAAAGCGGAAAGGGAAGCCAGCCAAAGACCAGGAGTGGCATTTAGTTTTAGCAGGTGCTTTAACAAAATAAACGTAAAAACCCAGTTTATAAAACTTTCGAGCATTATTTTTCTGTTGCCCGTGGGCCAGTGCTGTGAACATCATAAAATAAGCAGGGCGCAGGGGCGAAAGCCTAAAGGCGGCTTTGTTTTTGTCTCCCGCTGTCCCCAAAAAGCTGTTTGTTAGGAGTGGTTTCCCCCAGACCCCTGCCTGCAAATTTCCCATTTTTATGGTCACTTTCAGGTAATCGGCGTCTTTGGAGAGGTGGGTTTCACCGTCTCCCTAGATCAAAGCGCGATCTAACTCTGGGGATGAGGCTTTGTCCCTTGGCTCGGGTGTGACCTGCCATCAGAGAAGGGGCAGGTGGGCACCTGTCCCCATTCCCTGAGTCCTGTGTCTGATCTTGCCGAGGTCAAGGAGGGGACAGGGAGGAGGGGACAGCGGCAGGGAGCTCTTCGTTTTCCCTCAGCCCCGTCCCTGTTTCCGTGGTTCTCTGCAAACCGCTGGGTTCCCCCAATGCAGCTTCCTAGACGCACGCAGTGTCCCTGCCGTGCTGGCCGCTCCTGATGCCCCCTTCCCTGCCCCTGGCAGTGTGCTCCAGC
Organism: Panthera uncia; assembly: GCF_023721935.1. Classification (NCBI taxonomy): domain Eukaryota; kingdom Metazoa; phylum Chordata; class Mammalia; order Carnivora; family Felidae; genus Panthera; species Panthera uncia. Next base: position 3,748,145 of record NC_064810.1, read on the forward strand.
GACTGCGGGGACACCTTCCCCTGCACGGGGATCCCATTTTAAAGGAGCCCGGGCTGACGCTTCCATGGTGGGCTCCCCATCTGGTGCATGGGCCGTGGGGCCGGCCCCGAGGTCAGCTCCCTGTGCTGCAGGTGCCCTAGTGACTTTCTCGGGCGCCCCTGGCACTTTGATGGGACTTCGGAGGACAGCTCAGGACCTCCGGGCTTGGCGTGGGGTGTTGGGGGGGACAGTGAAGCTCTCTCCTGGGGTGGGGTGGGGGGGATCCTCGCCCCACCCCTTCTTGTCACCCTCTCCCTTCTCACTGTGGGTCCGTGGACAGGCCCTTGGCCCTTTGCTTCTTCCTCTGGAATTGTCCTCAGGCCACAGCTGAAACTGAGGCGGCAGGTGTTCCTGTGAACACGTTCCTGCCCCTTTAATGGCCTCGTTGTTTGACTCTGGCGTCACGGGAGCTACTTCAGTCAGGTTACATGTGCCGGCTTTGCGCCCGAGACCTGCTGAGCCTCTCGGTTCTGCCGCCTCCCTGGCTCCCTGACGGTCCCCCGTGTCTCCAGTGGGGATAAAAAAGGCACCTGGCTCTTGGGGTTTGCGGGATGGCTGTACAAAACAATGTGCACGGAGCCCCTTTGTACCGCACCTGCCAGGTGCTAAGCATCCCACAGACAACGGCCGGCGGTGGGGTTGGTAGGAACCACGGGACGGAGCTGCCTTGGCCAACTGGCTCACGTGAATGCTAGGTGCTGAGTCCCTCGGGAGGGAAAAGGGGCAGCCTCATTGCCTTGCGGAGTTCAAATCTTCCACAAGGTTAGAGGTGTTTTTGTTTGTCAGCCTACCTGCTTGACTTGTTTCTCGTCAACCCTGCGGAGGTATGACTGGCGTGTAAGAAAACGCAGGGATCTGAGTAAGCGTGCGTCAATGAGTACGTGGAACCTTCCAGAAGCAGCCGTGGACCGAGGGTGGTCTGTGAGCCAAATCTGGCCCTGGTTCTGCTCATAAATTGCCTCAGAGCCCAGCCTGGCAGGGGTCTGGCTGCTCTCACCCTACAGAGGCAGCGGTGAGTGGCCGGGACCCGGTGACCCGCCGGCCCACAAACCTTAAACCATTTGGGCCCTGGCCCCTTCCGGAAGGTATCTGCCGACCTCTGCCTGGGGACCATTTCCGTCAGCCCTGGCAGTCTCCAGGGGGCGTGTGTGCACATGCTCAGTGCTGCCTTCCCTCCCGCAGAGCTCCTGGTTCTGAATGGCTCGGACCCCGTGGCGGAAGTCGCCATCCGCCAGCTCAGCGAGTCTTCGAAGCTGAGGGTCAAGTCTCCACGGAAGAAAAGCACCATCATCATATCAGGGATCTCCAAGGTGCGGCCATGCGCTGGCGGGGGCGGGGCGGGGGGGGGCGCGGATTGCGTCTGTCGGCGGGCTGGCTTCCTCCTTGGGGAAGGTAGCCTGAGCTCTTGATGACGTCCGGAAAGTTCCGTGCAAATGGCAGGTTCTCTTCCTGACTCAGCGAGCGGGTCGTTCACGGCGTCGTGTGGATGCAGCTTGTCCCGTTGATGAGGCAGCTCGAAGGTCTCTGGCCCGGGGGGCCCCTTTGGGACCGAGCCTCCGCCCTCTCGCTGGTCGATGACGGGGAGCGTCCACTTCCCACGTCGCACGCCTCCAAACCACTGAAGTTTTTTTGCAGCGAGTGTTTATGCCTTTTGCAGCCAGAGAGACGTGCAGATTGTCTAAAACACCCCAGTCTCCACTCCCTCCCTTCTCCTGCCCTGCTGGGTGCCAGAGGGGCCGGCCCCTCAGGGCAGGGAGCCACGCTACAGCCCCGTACTCGTGTTTGACATCTCAGATGGGCCAGGAATGGGCCACAGAGGGGCGTTTGGGAGACCAGGAAGTCATGGGGGACGAGGAAGACGACGTTCTGAACACGGAGGGGGGTGCTCGGAGGCCATGAGCGTGGCGGGTCTAGAAGTCGTGCTGCAGTGGGTCGTGGCAGGTGCCAGAGGTGCGTCACCAGTGTTGCCATTGTACTCGGGGCCTCGGTGGCTGGTGCTCACGTACCAGCTGCCACGCCTGCCGGGCAGCCTTGACACGGCCCCCGAGGCCCCAGGCCCCCAGGTGGGGGCCTCTCTGGGCTTCCTGAGTGCACTTCCAGCCTCAGCCAGCAGGGGGCGACGGCGTCCCCAGAAGGGCCAAGGCCCAAAGGCTGCGTTCTCCTGAGTCCGGGCCGGCTGTGAGGGACCCACGGGGTCTCCTGACCATGTCTTCTATGCTTTCTGTGGCTCTTTAGGAGCCCAAGGGTCTGCACGTTCAACATATCCAACCCCCTGCAGTTACGATTTATTTATGGACGCTCAGGTTGTCCCATCTTGAGCCAGTGGGCACGCCGCAAGCCGGCAGAGTGTGGGCATCAGACAGCGGCCCGCCCCAGGCCCCTCGCGACCACCTTCCCGCCCTGCAGCCACCCAGCCCCGCGGCTGAGAGGAGCACCCCGGATTCTCAGGCTACGACATGTATGCTGAGCAATTTCTGCCAGCAGAAAACAAAGTCCTGTAGGATAAGTGTGAAAAGACAGAATCTGTAGCCCACGTCCCGTGACCCCCCCCCCCCACCCAGCGTGCTGTCCGCCTCCTAGAAGGAAGTGCTCTCCCTCCCGCAGGCTGGAGAAGGGTGTCTGCTTCCTCGATGCCCCTCCACGTGTGAAGGGCCCCTGGCACCAGGGGCCCCGACCCTCTGCTGTGAGCGGAGACCCATAGTCACCGCACTTCAGTCCCTTGGAAACCCAGTTGCCGCCCCCTTGGAAGACAAGCCGTGGGCGACTTCTGACTCTTTGGAATCACCCCCAGCATGTTTGGACAGAGGTTTCCGGGCTTTTCCGTGCCGGCCCTCCTTCCGTGTGTCCTTGCCGTCGTCCCTCATGCTGGCTTTTTTCTCTTGTCCCGGGACAGACCTCGCTATCTCAGGACAATGCCGCCGCCCTCATGCTGGACTACGCGGCCTCCGTGGACGGCAACCCCCAGGAGGACCCCCCGTCCCTTCCGGGGGCGGCTGCCGTCTCTGCCCCGCAGGAGGAAGAGGCGCCGGCCCCGGCCCCGCCGGCCCCAGAGCCCCAGGAGCGCGAGCTAGGCTCCTGGGACTTGGACCAGGAGTCACAGGCCCCGGCGTGGGACAGCCAGGCCCCGCTGGACCCCGATGGGGACGAGCTGTCGGAGAGCTCCCTGAGTGTCTCAGAGCCGGATGCTGCCAAGAAGCATAAAGGTACCTGCGCCCACCCCCCTCTCGTCCCTCCGCCGCCCGCCCCACCCGACGGCTGATCTCTCCTGCCAGTTTCTGAGCTGACTTTCGGTTCCCATCACCCGCTTCCCTTCCCCTGCGCAAACCCAACCCCTCCTCAGCACCCCACCCCAGCGAGCACCCCGGTGCAGGAGGTTGGGGCCCGATTAAGCCTCTGGGCAGGGGCCACATTGAGAATCCTTCCATCTCTCCGCATTGGGGGGCTGGGGGGAACAGCTTGTGGTCATGCCTAGAGGCCCCTTCCTCTCTCTGCCCCCCACCCCCGCCCAGAACTATCTAGGGCATTTAGAGGGGGTCATGTCCCACAGTGGGGCCAGAGAGACACCACACGTAGCCGCCAGAGACCCGGCTTCCCTCGGCTGTGCAGATACTCACCTGTTCATTGTGTCTCAATCTCCTCCCTTCACTAAAACCAGGGCAGACCCCACCACTCGGACCTGCTAGGGCCCAGGGCGAGAGGAATACCCCAGAAACTGGGGTCAGTTTTAAGTTGACGACCATCAACTTAACGTGTGTGCAGGGCCGAGGAATCACATCATTAGGATAATCCGTTGTTTTCCATTAGCCCTAAATCGGGGCTTTAACTTGCACATTTCTTCAGTGTGCTCAGTTGTACTTAGCGCTTCGGCACGATGGTGATGTAAAGGTTCCTTCTGAGCGAACGCGGTCCGGGGGCTTGAGGTCTGTTCTCCACGGGAGGCGTCACGCCTCCTGCGCTCAGCTTCTCCTCGGCACACGAGGGTGGGTCCACCCCCCGGGCAGTGGTAAGGGGCTCCCGGTGCAGAGACAGGATGGGAGCAGGTGCCCGATCCGAGCTGGGAGTCGTGGGTGCACCTCAGCGCCAAGTCCTGCCCCGCTGAGAACGCAGACGTCCTAGTCACTCCTGAGGTCGGGGACCCCAGTGAGCTGCTCCGTGGCTGTCTCCCACTGCCCCCGCCCCCCCACCCCGTTCTTGCTGCCGGGACCAGTGGTTCTCAGACCTGGCGGTTGTGCCCCCCACTCAGGGGACACCGGCAAGCGTCCCGAGACAGCTGGGAGTGGGGTGCTACAGGCAGCAGGCGGGGTGCAGCTCGGAGCCCCGTGGGGTGCAGGATGGGCCGCCTCGTGGCGGTGCGTGGCCCTGTGTCCTTGCTGTCAGGGCTGAGAACCCGGCTGGAGGCCTCTGCGTTCATCCCTACCCACTCCCTCCCGTCTGCTTCTCGTGCATCCCCACGAGGCCCCTGGTTGCCGAAGCAGGGTGGGCACACGTGGGGAGCGGCTGGAAGCCAGGAGAAGGAAAGAGGGAAGGAGGACAGGACTTCTAAGCCACGGGATGAAGATCGGACCCCGGGCCACTAAGTTCCCCTGCGCTGAGCCTGGGTGACCTGTGCATTGCCCTCTGGCGGCTCCCTCGCTCCTGTTCAGAAGGCGCAGCCCAGGTTCCGGGCTGTCGGTCTGCCAGGCGCGTATGCACCCCTCTGGCCTGCCCTTGGGGCCAGCACGGCCCGAGGGAGCCCCCCTGGACCGGAGGAAGGCCGCGAGTGCTGGGTGGGGTAGCAAAGGGGGTGCAGGGTGGGGCACCCCTTCCTCTCCCTTCCTTCTCCCGGTGGCCAGCAGTCTGCTGCCTGTTCTCACGGAGCCCCAACCTCCCAGCCTGCCCTCCTGCCCTCCCGCGTCAACCCCGGCCGCCGCGCCTCGCCGACCCCAAGTCCATTCAGAGACCACCCTGCCCTCACCCGTCGCTTCCTCCTTCCTCTGCTTTTCCCTCCAGAAGGTTCTTTCCCATGGGATCCCTTCCGTGGCCACCCTTCTCCTTGCCCGCCACTGGCCAGGTTGGTGGCACCCCTCAAGAAGGGCACTCTTGGGGACCTAAGTGCCAGCGACTTGGGCACAGCATCTCCGTGAGACGTTGGACAGTTATGTGTTAACGGATGCCAAATAGCTTTTGTGTTGCACCAGTTTTCAACACTGGGGATCCAGGGAGTGGCTCTGTGGGGTTTCCTCTCGTTTCCACGTTAAATAACTGAAGGTTAGTTTCTGGCCCAAGAACCACCTATGTGGGTTTGCACAGATTTCCAAGACCTGCCAGCATAGTTAGAGTTCTGGAACCCCGCGGGTTGGAAATGTCCATCTTGTGAGGTCGCAGCCAGTTTATCCCCACACGTGGGCTTGTTTCTAGCTTAACGGTGTCGATGCGGCCGGGCTGCACGATGGGAATTTACTTAACGTGGCCGCGTGTTTAGAGGCGGCCGAGATGGCAAAGGTTACGCCACGTGTATTCCGCCACGAGTAAGAACCAAAGTATCGGATGGAGACTTTGACAAATAAAAATTAAAAAATAAAAAAAGAAAAAAAAAAAAAAGCAATCCGAGCCCCCAGACTCTTGCCAGACGTCCTTCCCTGTCACTTCACCCGCACGTGGGGCACGGTGCTTTGGAACTCACTGTCTGTCATTCTTGTTTTGCTCCCGCGCACTTTTCTTTTGACCTCTGACCTCTTCCTTCTCGTCACCTCGCGCTCATTCCCTCTAACTTAAGAGGATCGCTATGCCAACCAGAATTGATTGCCTACACAGTAAGTTACTTTTGTCTTCTATACGTGTTTTTAAATTAGGTGCGATTTCGCCACGAGAGTAGCATATTTTGTAACAGCAGGAAGCTGACCCCCCCCCCCCGCCCCCTTCCCTTCCTTTTTATTTTCCTGTCCCTCTCCAGTGTGTGTTCGCAGTTGCCTCCGAACAAGTGGCCTGGTTGGGTTGGGACAGCACTTTACGCGGGTGGGGCGCGGGCGCTGTGCCCCTAGATGGGGGGCACGCAGCCTCGCTCGCTGTGATTTGCATACGCCCCTTCCCTTAGCGGAGCTCTGGTTCTAACAAGCAGTCGCTTATAAACAGACTATGTGGGGCTTAGCTCGAACTCAGAAGCTGTTCTTTGGGCAGCAAACTACAATGTGTAAGGTGGCTTTTGGTCATTGGTTTCCTACGTATGAGATTTTGAGATGGATTCTTCACGGAGCTATTTGTGTCTGTCAGGGTCTGTGCAGACAGACAAGCGTAGATTTGCAGACATTTGCTCTAGTAAAGCTATAATTTAGAATAATCATTTTCAAATTTCTTCCTATTTACTTTTCAGTGTGTTTGTGATTTTTTTTTTTTTTAACCTTGTTAGAACCAGGGAAAGATTTTTCTCCTCTCTGCCCCCCCTTTAAGCGTTTGGCTATTCGTTTCACATTGCACATCTTCTCTCCAGATTTTGTCCTTAAGGGATCTTTAAAGTGTGGGTGAGGTCTGAGTCTTGCCTCCTGACTGCTGGTGTGGCTGAGCTAATCTGGAAAAAAGGGGCTTATGAAATCCAGACTTCTCCAGTTCCTCTGGCCTGGGCACTGTGAGCTTCCCCATCAGCAAAGGGGACGGGTTCTGGGGGCCCAGAGGCAAGCGTCACATACCAAACTATTACTGTCTTGGCCAGAGTTCTCTAGAGGAACGGCACCAATCGGTTCTACATTTCAAGGAACTGGCTCACGCGATTATGGGCTCTGACAGTCTGAAATCTGTGGGCGGGGCCGGCGGGCAGGGGACCATCCCTTCTTCTCCCAGAGCCCTTCGGGGTTGGCTCCTAAGGCATTCAGTTGATTGGAGGAGGCCCGTCCACATCATCCGGGGTAATGTGCTTTAGTCCGGGATAGCTGAATGCGGGTGTTACCCCCACATCTGCCGAGTGCATTCACCTAACAGATGAGGGTCTGACTGAATCCCTGGGCACGCTGGCCACCTTGACACAGAAGACACAGCCGCACGGCCATGGTGAGGTGAGGGAGCTCCAGACGGCGTGACTTCTCAGCTGACGGGAGAGTCCGGTGCCCCTCGCGCCACCGTGGAGTGCGGGAGTCAGTGCCACACGTGTGGCCTTGTTCCTCCGTCATTATTTACCCCGAGGGTAACTGTGATGTGTGCCCAAGGCTCAACAGGCTTTGACGTTTTTATTTGGAAATGCAGAGGAGATGATCTCCGCTTACTCTGGTTACTCCTCACGTTTGAGGAGTTAAACCGTGGATCTGGAGACGGCCGTGTGTCCGTAAAACGTCCTGCCCGACACACGCTACCAGCACACCTCTCGGGATCTACGTGGTTCCGGAAAGCCTGTCCACACCCGCGTTGGAGCGCAGGGCTGTGCTCTGTGATGCCTCTGGGAGCTGAGACCTGTCTCACTCTCTGGAGGCCCCCCTGGTGACCGCCACGGATGCGCCCTCTACCAGACACCTGCTGGCCACTGCTGGGCGGTGTGACCCCCCCCTCCCCCCGGCCAGCTCAGACACCGTCCTTAGGAGAACAGAGGAGCCGGGTGTGAGAACACAGGCTTTCTGCACTGGGGCCCATTTAGTGGGGCAGAGCACGTCACCGCTGGGGAGGAGATCTCTCTCAGAGGTCTCTGGGAGACAGAAGCGGGGCTCCAGCCTATAGATCTGCAAACCTCAGTCCCTCCTTTCACATGACCCTTCCATCCAAGCAGGAGGTATTGTCCCCATAAAGCCGTGACAAGTCCTATCAAGTTAGAGAAGACACAGGTTTGGTGAGTCCCCCAAGTGACTTTACCAGGGGACCCAGGACATCATCGGTTCTGGTACTGATTTGGAACAGTCCTATTTAACAAAACAGCAGCCCTGTTCTGAGAGCTTGCCTGGGGCCCGGAAGGACAGAAACCCCCCCGCGATGGGCCCCATCTGTGGGACGCACGGGAGCAGACCTTCGCTTGTGGGACAGACCACGGCCGGCAGGACCGTTCAAAGTGACTACGGCACACAGATCTTTCTGCTTTTCCAGTTTTATTCACAGGTTGGGGGTCCTTGATATGCCATCGTGATATGGCAGGAATTCGAATTTTAGTTATTTCAAGTGCGATTTCATTGAAACGAGTTAAAGGGGTTGCTTGACAACGTGCCGATTCCCTTTTGAGGGAATCTGAACACCTACCTCTTGCCTCTCCCCGCGTTCAGGTTTCCCTCGGAATCTGGTGCAAACCCATGCTTCTCGAGAACCAGACGCTGTGCCCTGCAGGGCGGGCTGGCCTCTTGCGATCCACACAGCCTTGTGCTCAGCAGTGGACAGTCCCCCCAGCTCTGGAGGCCAGAAGCCCGAGGTCAAGGCGTGGGCAGGGCTGGTGGCTCCTGTGGGCCAGGATGCTCTCGCCAGGCCTCTGGTGTTTGTCAGTGTCTCTGGCCTTCCTTGGCTTATCGAAGCGTCACCCCATCCCTGCCTCCACCTGGCACGCTCCCCGTGGGCGTGCCTGTCCACATCTCTTCTTTCTGTAGGGGCACAGCCACGCTGGTGTGGTACCCGCCTTGACGCCCTGTGGATGAATCACCTCTGTAAGGACCCCGTCTGTAAGATAAGGCCACATTCTGAGGTGCTGGGGATTAGGACCCCAACACAGGAATTTTGGAGGGACGCGACCCCACCCAGAACAGCACCCCTGCTCACACCTCAGACCCTGGCTCCAGACCCCAGACCAAATTCCAGTGCGGGGACACCTAGGCCGGGCTTAGGAGACGGGGCCCTCCAGGACAGCACCTGTTACTGCTGGCCTCCAGCTGACCGGAGGATGGGGCCAGCCTGCTCCCCCTCGGGCTTCCGTTCCCCTGGGGAGACCGGGGGCGTGGGGTCAGAGCACTCTGAGTTGACAGAACGGATCCCGCCTTCCCCTCCTCTGTTCCAGGTGAGAGCCCACATTAATATGCCCTTCAGGGACCCCACGCTTAACCTACAGCAGGTCCCCGTGTCGGAAACACTCCCTCGGCCCCTGCGACCCTCCGGCTGGAGCCTGTCACCATGCCGGGGTAATTAATCAGCAGGTACCAGTGTAATGCCCCCCGCTGGCCAAAGTCCAGTCCGGTTGGTGGCCGCGGTTGGTGCAATAACACGCCCTAACTGGTGACTTCTCGTGATACGCTGCATTCTTAGGGGGACCTGAACAGCTCTGGGAACGGACCTTCGTGGTCCCCAGATGCGGCACCTCAGGCTCGCGGCAGGAGTGAAGCCGCTCACACGTCTGTACTCCCCTTCCCGCGGTCCGGGAAACCCCCCGCACGCAGCCTCTCCGCGTTAGACAGTTGTAGAAACGTCCCCATGATTCTTCCCAATAGGCCGTTTGACTATATCCAAAGAGAAAATGGAAAAAAAACCAAAAGATCTTTCCAGCAGCTCCGATCAGATGACATTCAGCCTATACCTTGGGGCTCTGGAGCCTTGTTCTGTGGCTGAGCCCGGACAGAGCCAAGGGCAAGTTCTCCCCTGGCCCCAGATCCAATTAAGATCCCTTAAAGTCACGGGCGTGCTGCTTTGTCCACAGACAGGGCGGGGCCATACTCCACCGCCGTCCACGCGCATTTCACGTGGGAGAGCCAACAGGCGCCCTTCGTCCCCTCTGGACAGACACCGGTGGCTTTGGTCTGTGTCACGGCTACCGAAGCATCCACGGGCTCTGTCAGGAAAATAGTTGACTGCCAGAGAGCCAAGGCTCCTCCTCCAGAAGCCCTCCACGCCTACACGCACATGCGAGGAGCGCCACAGGCTGGCCCGAAAGGCTCCCGGACCCTGCTGGGGGCGCCCCGGGCAGCAGCATGCCGGAGGGAGTTCGTGTAGTGGGTTCTGGGCCCCGTGGCTACGCGAGCTCGCCCTGGGTCTTTGAAGAGTCATTGCCGCTGCCGTTTTTGTATTCCGTGTCCCGCTAGCTGACATCCTGCAGGCAGGTCGAGGCGCACAAAGTTGAGGTCTTGTGAGTCAGAAACAAGCCCGAAACAGACATTTCACGACAGCCCGAGGCACGTACGGTGGGGTCTGCAGTGAAACAACATCTTACTCCCTGAAAGAAGAGATCTTAACTCTCCTAAGACAGCGGATACGTATCCCTTGTTCTCAGAGACCGTTTTTGTGTTTTAATAGCGGGACCCTCTTTTCGGGGGCACATAGCACTTCTTCACCATTTACACCCTTCCTAATGCAGGAGAGTGAGTGGCCAGGGGACCCGAGGTAGGGACAGCCTGCCGCCGTCTGCTTTGACTAGGAAGTCGGTGACGGACGTCCCTGCCCCGGGATGCACAGGACAGTCCAGCTCACTGCTTCTTGGCTCAAAGTCTTTTTTTTTTTTTTTAATAAAGTTTACTTATTTATTTTGAAAGAAAGGGAGATCTGCAGGAGCACGAGCAGGGGAGGGGCAGACAGAGAGAGAGAGAGAGAGAGGATCCCAAGCCGGCTCCCTGCTGTCAGCACAGAGCCCAGTGCGGGGCTCAAACTCACAATCTGTGAGATCATGACCTGAGTCAGACGCTTCACCGACAGCCGCCCGGGCTCCCTTCCAAGTCTTTTCACCCTGAAAACTCTGACGTGTGGTCCGGGCCAGATTCCGGCCGTTTCCCTCCCGTGTGGATAGTGACAGCACACGGAAGAAACTGCTCATTAGAGTAGTTCGAACCTCCTTGCTTGTCTTTTCCACTTGGATTAGTGGCCCCGGCGTTTCCTCCTCAGCTCACCTGACCGCCCCCCTCTGCTTTCCTCTTCCAGGAGGGATTTTAAGGAAGGGCGCAAAGCTGTTCTTCCGCCGGCGACATCAACAGAAGGACCCTGGCATGAGCCAGTCGCACAACGACCTCGTGTTCCTGCAGCAGCCGGAGGGGGCCCGGAGGAAGGGGGTGACGCTCACCAGGATCCTCAACAAGAAGCTCCTCTCCAGGCACAGAAGCAAGAGCGCCATGAACGGGGCCCCGGCGGACCCCGTGGCCGGCGGCCTCCCCCACCAGGACGCGGGAAGACGCGTGCCCCCCTAAGCACCCCCGGGACGCAGCAAGAGAGCTGCAAGCTGTCAGCCGGCCGCCCCGTCCGGCCGGGTCGTACTGCCATCCTGTAAAGGGGGACGAAGATCCGCGTCTCCAGCCAGGAGGCCTTCCCCAGAGAAAACTCACCAAGTCAGATGCCAAAGGGCTGCGCTCAGGTCAAAGAGCTGAAGTCAAACGTTGGGAGACTTGCATAACGGACTGGAGAACCTCCAGTAATGGACGGTGACGGGGCCGGTGAGGGGGACTCCACCTCACCCACTCTGTGCCCCGACGCGTGTTATCTTGGGTCCGTGCCCGGACCGCGTCGCGAAGAGGAGGTGTCCCTCTGTGCTGTCACTGTGACTGGAACGGATGGGTCACCTGTCCTGACTGGCTGCTCAGAGCAACACAGTGCGGCTGGCCCCGAGTGCGGACAGGTGGGACGGAGGCGGGATTGGGGGTCAGTAGAGACATCGCGGTGGTGATGGAGACACTGTGACAAAGGTAGGAGCAGAGTTGCCTTTGCTATTAGCCATATAACTTGAAAAGTATGCAAACACTAGATCTATCCTGTGCACTCGTGTTTCCTTCGCAAACGGGAGGCCTGTGAGTTCCCACGTGGTCTTTCCAGTCTCCTCTGTGGTTTCAGAAGCGCTCAGGATTCCCATGGGGCCGTCAACTCCTGGCTTTTTTTCCCACTGCCCTGCTGGGGTAACTTGCCACACGGGAGTGCAGGGAGGGGCCTCTGGAATGAAGTCGGGGCAGTAAGTGACCGCTAACGGAACACGGTGGCCACCCACACCGGGTTTTTTTTTTTTCTTTAGTCCAAGGTTAGTTTGCCAAATGTTGCCAATAGCTGAAACAAAGTACTTCTGGGACAAAAGAGAAAACTCATTCTAGGTCTCAGGTGTGAGGCTTAGGGATGGAAGTTAAGTTGAATAGTAACAAATGGGCCAAACTTGCCTCGCATGCTTCCGGGAGCTCTCCAGAATTCTGTGAACAGTGCTTGACGCGTGTTGGAGGGGACGCACGCCTGCTTTGATTTCCAGTGGGAAGAAAAGATCAGCGTGGCCCACGATGTCCGTATCCCCGTGTGCCCTTCAGACCACGTTCCTCGCCCGTGCGTCTCTCCACGGGCCTGCACGCTGGCCGGTGCCTCCTGAATGCACGCTTCGCGGGGACGAGCTTGGTAGGGCCGTGGTCATCTGTGTGGAAGGCTTTGATGGTTCAATAAGATTCACTTTTTTCCAATAAGATTTAAAAGGCCATTTATGAAGCCTCGACTTCTGTCACAGATAGGAAATTGGGGGGGGGGACTCCTTCCTACAAACATTTTTGTTCCTCCTGACACTGGTATTTCAGGGGTAAGAGAGCTACTGACACACAGAAACCTTTTCGAAAACCAAAATTAAAGAACTTTCTTCCCCCCTTTTTCTCGAGGGAGAGAGATTAGAAGACTACGTTAAGAATTTTACTTAAAAATACGTATTTAAAATTTTTTTTCCGTGTCCCAGGAATTAATCAAGTGACTGTAAAATGGCTTTCTTCACCATATGCTGTTTTTAAAGACGATGTTCCGGTCGTCCGTTTTCTGTCTGATTTTGCAGTTCAGATCAACTCTATGCCACGTGATGGTCTCTGAGCTTTACACGGGAGCTTTCTCGCTCAAAACAAGACAATGTCCCATTCCTGACTGACCCCACGAGGATTTTGTTCACCGTTTTAACTTTTAAGGGCTCTGCGTTTTCCACCTCCTGGTGACTTGAAGCCCCTCCCGGGTCGCGGGCAAGTGACAGGCGGGCTGCGTCTGTCCCGTGTGTGAAGCGGGACCGTCACACAAAAGGGGGAGCGTGGTGTCCAGGAGATCCGTGTTTCCGTGTGTCTGTCCGGCACGCAAGAGCCCCGTATACTTGATCGAGGCCCAGAAGCCCCTCCTCGAGATGCACTCACATCTTCTCCAGCCGAGGGCCCTTCCTGAAGTCACAGAGGACAGGGACTTAGCAGGGAGTTTAAGAGAAAATAGGGGGCGGGAGAGTGCGTGAGGGTCGGGCAGTGGGAAAACGGGTCCTGTGGATACTGTGAACGCTTCTCCCGTGGCTGCTTATCCAGGCCTGCGCTTTCCCGCGTAGGGATTCATGCGAATGCGAACACTGTGAACTTAAACACCGATTAAGGTCACGCACTGAGTACTACACATACGAGTTTGTAAAGCCTTCCTCCCTTCTCTTGTGCGTTAGCGGCTAGAGGACTTTTTTGTTGGCCTCCGGGCTGTTTTGCAGACTGGCGTGTCCAAAGCGGTTTCTTCTGGACGCTAAGGTCTGAGTGGGGCACCTGTACGTCAGGAACGGGGTGCTCACATTGGTTCTGGCACGCCGGTGGCACTGCCCGGTTCGGGACTGTGCCCGTGACCTCTGCAGAGGCACGCAGGGAAGCCTCGCGCGCGTGTGTGCGCGTGTGATTAGCGCAGCGAGAACAGAAGCAGCGATCTCATTGTCCCGGCTGAAAACCGGCTGTGAAGAAGGAGGTTTGGACAGAGCCCTTTACGTAAACCGACCCTCCAGTTCAAGTTGGAGCCCAGCCCTTGATTCCTGCTGGTGGCTACCTGGCCAGTCGCTGCCCGTCTAGATTTCTGATGGGTTTTGCCGGAGAGGCCTGGCACATTCTCTTCTGGAGCAGAAAGGGACAGATTGATTTCTGTCGCTGCCACCAGCTGGGGGGTGGGGGGGGGCGGTTTCCACGTAATAGTCTCGCATGTCACGGTCTCGAAGCCTCACAAGCCGGCGGTCGCTGCAAGTCAGGACGTTTCTGCCGGGTGGGACACGGGTCCCGCGCTGGCGTAGACCCGGATGCCAGGCCCCCATCTCCACTGTCCCAAACCTGCTCAGGCATGATTACCAAAGCGTGTGGCATGGGCACACTCACACTGCCACTTCCTGCAGAGCAAACTCAGGTTCCCTCCGGGTCCCTTTCTTCAGCACTCCCGTTGGATGCGTGAGGAGGCGTCCGGAACGCGCCCCCCTGCCCAGTCCACCCCGCTCCCAGCCGGTCGGGAACGTACCGTTTGTGATTTAGGCTTGTGGTGTTTCACCCCAGTGTCCCATCAAAGCTAGATTTTTCTTTTAAAAGAAGAAAACGCACGGTTTTCCAGGCACGTGGCCGGGTCTGGCTTCATGATCGAGCGTGGTGATGGATCTGCCCGACGGCGATCATATTCCGCGGTAGCACTTTAAAAACACGTCACTGGGGCGCCTGGGTGGCTCGGTCGGTTGAGCGCCGACTTCGGCTCAGGTCACGGATCTCGTGGTCCGTGAGTTCGAGCCCCGTGTCAGGCTCTGTGCTGACAGCTCGGAGCCCGGAGCCTGTTTCAGATTCTGTGTCTCCCTCTCTCTGACCCTCCCCCGTTCATGCTCTGTCTCTCTCTGTCTCAAAAATAAATAAACGTTAAAAAAAAAAATTAAAAAAAAAAAACAAACCATGTCACTGTCCTGCACCAAACCACAGAAGATGTGGCTGGAACACGAACGGTCTTTGAGAGAAATAAACGTGCACACGGAACGCTAACACCGAGTTCTGTTTGCTGCGCCCCGGGTCACGTTCCGTCGGGTGCTCGGCCGTCTGTGCCCATGCCCGTCGCGGTCGGCCGCGTGAAAGAAGTCGTGGGCCCTTCGCTTGTTGCTGCCGCCCCTTGCTTTGTTCTTGGCCAGTTGTGGGTGCTACCCGTCAGGGTCGGCTCGGCCTGGGTCCTCCAGGGGCGGAAGCTGGCATGAGGTGACCCTGCAGGACGCCCCGCAGCCTTCTGGGCGCAGTCTTGCATACATCCCTCGGCTCCTGTGGTCCTCGCTGCCCCAGCGGAGGCCCATCCGGGAGAGTGTGGGGCAGGCTCCTGCATGGGGCTCAGAGTACGGATGGTGTCACACTGGCTTGGGGCCCGTGGTGGTTACCGGGTGGGGCAGGGCAGCGGGGGCCGGAGCCGGGCACAGACAGATGGACGGATCCCACACGAACCCTGCAGGCATCTGGGCTGCTTCCCCGCTGTGCCCGGGTGCTGTGGCATTTGGGAAACTGGTGCACAGACCCCGACCTTTTCTCAGGGTGGCCCTCCTGGGTACGGAGTGGGGGCCCAGATGATTGATACCTCTGCCGTCGAGGGGGGACAGTCTACCTGTGCAGAGCCCCAGCCGTCCCGGGGCTCGGATTCGGATTCTCAGCTCTGCTCGTGGCAAGGTGGTGGCCACGTGTCTTGTTAGGGATGGAGGCGTCCGGGGGTCTGAGACCACGGCCCTTTCTGTGCTGACGCTGGACCAGATGTGCTCACTGGAAGGCCAGCCTTGCCCTGATTTACCAGGTCACCTTGAGGCACACGCTGTATTCTTACCAATCCCGTCCACACTGCCCACATTAATCCACGTCAACCACCTGCGGGCTGTGAATGTGCACCCCTTGTCCCCAGCACGCACCCCTCCCTGCTCTAATGACCTAACCGAACACAAACCCCACCTGCTCCGCGAAGCAGCTTCGGCCACCAAGGATGACGCAGAGCACGGGGCACCTCTTCCAAGTGCTTGTCACTTGACCCCAGATCACGGCCTCCTACGCGGGCTCCTGGGCATATCCCCAGGGCTCAGGACAGCGCACCTAGGGAGCAAGGACCAGGGTCAGCAGCCAGCCCCATATAAGCACATCTGGCAGGTTTGCTTACGCCCATCCTGCCCCCCTCATCCGGGCGCAGGGTCAGGGGACAGAGCCCGCCAAGGCAGGCACGGCTATGACAAAACCATGCCGTTGTGACCTTGTCGCCTACCAGTACCGAGTGCCCGACATACGCATCGGCAAATGGTGCATAAAAAAAGAAAAGGCAAGCTGCTTACCACAGAGGCCCAGATACCAGGATGGATGGCCTCGCACGGTGCCCGCGCTGAAGAGAACGCTGCCAGACCAGACCCCCGTCCCACGGCGCCCCAGAGGCACCAACTTCCACGCGCGGAGCACAGCCCACCCCGGCTCCGCACCACCCCTCCACGCTGCGAACCGTCCCGTTGTGTCCTGCGTGTGCCAAGCATTCAACCGCTGATATCAGCGTTTATCAAGTTGGATGCTGGGGTGCCTTGGGCTGCGTGGTATTTTACGCGGACGCGGGACAGAGACTCGGAATCACAACGGTGGTAAGTGTATTGACTGAGCACTTACTATGCGCCAGAGCTGGTTAGTGACTCTTAACACTCTTTGAGACAACCCCGTGAGTTATGACCTACCTCAGCTTTACAGATTAGGAAACCGAGGCACAGACAGGTTAAGTAACTTGCCCAAGATTCCACAGTGGGTAAGTGGCAGAAAACAGAATGTGAGCCCAGGCTGTCTGGCTGGTGAGTCCCTGCTACCTTGCGTCAAAAGCAGAGACCAAGGACTTACGGCCTGATGTCGGCTTTTTCTGAACTTTCAGCTCCCTGCGATGGGCGAGAAAACTATCAAGTGACATCCAATGCTTTGCACACAGTGAGAATTAAGTCACTTGCCGATTAGATTGCTGTCTTTATCTGGAGAGCAACACTTAGCCAGACTGAAAAGCTACAGGTAGTGTAGAGAAGTGACTTGGGATATTTAGTTGTATGAAGTCCAGGATGAAGGGAGTCAACTAACAAAAAACCAGGGCTGATGAGCCATGTTAGTTAGTCCACGTGGGAGGCAGCCAGTGTCTGGGCTGAGACCATCGTCTCGGGGCAGGGGTGGAGGCGGGGCGGGGGGGGACGGGGGGGGGGGGGGGGGGGAGGAGTGACGACAGGGCATGGTGATTATGCCCTAGGAAAATCCACTCAGGGTAACGGAAGCTCTATTGCTTACTTATTTTTAATTCCCCCGACTTATTTTGTAAAATTTCACACCTACAGAATAACCCACATAGCCTTCAACTAGATTCAGCGACTTTGCTAAACTCGCTCTGTCTACCTACCTATCATCTAGCGATCAACTGATCGATTGCTGGAGACGTCGTGTTCCACCCTGACTTCTTCAGAGTGCATTTTCCAAGAAGGACGGCATCTCCACATCACACACCCAATAGCTGTCGTGCTTGGGAAACAGGACGCTGATGCGATACCACTATCCAGAGTCAGAGGCCACAAGCTGCCCAGGGAACATCTTCTACACGTGGTTTTTCTTTTCTTTTTTTTTTTTTAGGCAAGGCTTCCGCATTGTTTTGTTCTTAAGGGTAAAATTTGAGGGGTGCCTGGGTGGCTCAGTTGGTTAAGTGTCTGACTCTTGATTTTGGCTCAGGTTGTGATCTCATGGTTTTGGGAGTTCGAGCCACATGTCAGGCTCTGAGCTGGTGGCACGGAGCCTGCTTGGGATCTTCTCCCTCCCCCTTTCCCTGCTCACTCATTCTCTCTCTCTCAAAATAAATAGACGTTTTAAAAAATAATAAAATTTGACACTTTCAGAAACAATGTTTTCTTTTTTAAGTTTTTTTTTAAAAAAAACTTTAAAATTCTGTATATAGGGGCAACTGGGCGGCTCAGTTAAGCGTCGGACTTCAGCTCAGGTCAGGATCTCGCGGTTCCTGGGTTCGAGCCCCGCGTCGGGCTCTTGTGCTGACAGCTCAGAGCCTGGAGCCTGCTTCAGATTCTGCGTTCTGCTCCCCTTTCTCTGCCCCTCCCCCCCCCCCAAATAAATAAACACTAAAAAAAACTTGGATATAAATCTGCCTTAAAAGGCAGCTTTATTCCTTCCAACTTTCACGGAAGGAATATACTGAACCCGTTGGGAATTCTTTTGAAGATGCGATGACCATAGCAAATATCGATTCCACCCCTGTGCTGCACAAACCGACACGAGAAATGGCTTTAGACGGGGTCAGGTCTTCCGCTTGTACAGGTTTCCGCTCTGCTGTCCTACCCGTGTTTGATGTGCAGAGGCCTCGGCGGCCAACCACCTGGGCATTCGAGAACCGTGAGGTCACTAGAGGGGCGGGGGTAGGCGCGGGGTATGCGTTAGCTGCAGGCTGCAGGGGTCAGTCTACAGCTCTCGGGGACTGAACAGAGACCCGAATGCTGAAGAGGTAGATGGTGGCAGAAAGCCCCCAGAGAGCATTCCAAGGTAGAGGGAATACGTACAAAAGACCCTGAAGATGTGACTGAGGAACAGAGGGCTGGAGGGAGGTTGGGATCCACAGCTGGGGCGGGTGTGAGCAGGGGAAGGGTGTGGAGGTGATGATCAAGAAAGGCGTCGCAGGCTGAGGTTCAGCCCCACAGTACAAGCCATCAGGAAGCCACTGCAGATTGTCAGGGAGGGGCGGAGAGAGAAGCTCGGGGCACCCGGGCCACACTCAGCTTGCTCCCTGGGCAGCCGCTCAGCCTTCTACCCTCCTGCCACGCCGTTTCGATGGGCCCTCACTTATCACCAAGCTTGCACACATACCCATTCACACAAGTGAGTCTAGCTGAGAACACATTTCTGCTCGTGGGACTGCCGTGCCGTAGGCTCTATGCATTTAGAATTTCCATATTAACCAAGGGCCCCCATGGGGGTTATACCAAATTATTCTCCCACCAGGAAAGGATGAGACAGCTCATTTTATACACTCTCTTCAAAATGATGCTATTAAGCTTTAAAAAAAGCCCAATCTGCTAACGTAACAGGTGAAAATGATTGTGCTGCCACTTTGCTTTTTCTCCTGTAGCAGTACAGTTGAAGAGCTTTGCTTAAGCTTAAGAGCCACTATGCCTGCTTGCTTGCTTTTTTTTTTTTTTTTAACTTTTTTAATGTTTGTTTGTTTTTGAGAGAGAGACACACACACATACACAGAATCTGAAGCAGGCTCCAGGCTCCGAATTTTTAGCACAGCGCCCGACGCGGGGCTGGAACCCACGACCGAGAGATCACGACCCTAGCTGACATTGGAGGCTTAACCACTGGGCCGCCCAGGCGCCCTGAGCCATTGTATTTCCTCTACTGGGAACTGTCCGTTTTTCTATTGGGTTCTTTACCTTTTTCCCGTTGATTCCTAGGAGCTTCCCGTGTAGGAGGCAAATGAGTCCTGTCTGATGTCAATTTCAAATTCTTTTTCCATCTGCTTGTCCCTTCTTGCAGTTTATCAGTGGAACTTTCTGCCAGGCAGAAATGAAGAAGACAGTGTTACTGCTCTGCTCCGGAGACTAAAAGACTCCTCTAGTCCCTTTTAACATTCTGTGGCCACACGTTTTGGGGTTTTGTTTTGAGAGAGAGAGCAAGCGAGCCGGCGAGTGGGGGAGAGGGACAAAAGGAGAGCGAGAGAGAATCTTAAGCAGACTCCAAGCCCAGCACAGAGCTCAACGCGTGGCTGGATCTCACCACCCTGGGGGGCATGACCTGAGCCAAAATCAAGAGTCGGAGGCTTAACCGACTGATCTACCCAGGTGCCCGCCCGCCCGCCCGCATGCACTTTTGATGGAGGTCAGTCAGCAGGCCACCGAGCCCCCAGGGTGGGGAGAGTCAGGGAGCAGTCTGGCCTCAGTTGCCCTGCCCAGGGTGGTGGTATTCCCAAACCTTCCAGCATCACACGGGTCAAGGTGTGTATTTCAAGAGCCCACCCTGCGGGGTCCAGATGCTCCCTCCTGGTACTTCCCCAGCTTGTTGGGGCATTGTAAGCGCTCCGGGGCGGGTTCCCTGAGTGGACCAGGAGGACTGGGGCACACTATTGGCTCCTTTCAGAACTACCACCTGGCAGCAAATCTCAGACAGGTTTTAAAGAAAAATTCGGGGGCGCCTGGGTGGCGCAGTCGGTTAAGCGTCCGACTTCAGCCAGGTCACGATCTCGCGGTCCGTGAGTTCGAGCCCCGCGTCGGGCTCTGGGCTGATGGCTCGGAGCCTGGAGCCTGTTTCCGATTCTGTGTCTCCCTCTCTCTCTGCCCCTCCCCCGTTCATGCTCTGTCTGTCTCTCTCTGTCCCAAAAATAAATAAAAAAACGTTGGAAAAAAAAAATTAAAGAAAAATTCGACCCTTTCTTCCAAGTCTCCCCGCCCCCAAAAGAAATTATGGCTCCAGCAGCCACCAGAAGAGACTTACAGGGGCCCCGGGAGCTGTGGGCTGTGGGTTTGTGCAGCACAGGGGTAGAATCGATATTTGCAATGGTCATGCGTCGCTGCCAGGGTCACACCAGCCACGCCTCCGGGGAAGGGGCAGCAGAGCCAGCCCCGCTTCTCCCAGGCCGGTCCGGATCCACGCCGCCCCTGCCCTCCGCCTCGCCATCCACACCGTCCGCTCCCGGCGCCACGCCACCCACTCTCCCACTCCGGGTTTAAGCCGCCTGCCCCCTGCCGCTCTCCGTCCACGCCGCCCTTTTCCTCTATCAACCACTGGCGCCTCGCCACTCTCCTGTCTTCACCGCCCGCTTTCCCACTACCCGATCCACATCGCCCGCTCCGGGAGCCACACCACTCACTTTCCCAAGCCCGGTCTACACTGCCTGCTCCCTGCCGCTCTCCGTCCACGCCGCCCTTGCCCCCCGCATCACCATCCACGCCTCGCTGCTCTCCAATCCACATCATCCGCTCTCCCACTCCCGGTCCACACAGCTTACGACCTGCTGCCCAGCCCCCGCCGTCCGCTCCCGGGTCCACAACCCCCGGTTCGCGCGGCCCGCTTTCCCACTCCCCGTCCACACCGCCCGCGACCTGCTCGCTGCCCCGGGTCCGCGCCGCCCGCGCCCCGCCGCTGCCCGTGCACGCCGCCCGCTCTCCGTCGGCCCCCGTCCGCGCCGCCGGCGCCCGCGCGAACTACAACTCCCACAATGCCCCGCCGCCGCCCCCCGGCTTCCGGTGCTGCGCAGTTTCCGGAGCGGATCGCAACCCGGAGTCCGGATCCGAGCCCGCTCTGCACATTCCACAGGCAGGTAAAGCC
>NC_064810.1:3769477-3802727 GCF_023721935.1 Panthera uncia
CCCGGACCCCCGCCCCGGAGGTTAGGAGCGCAGACCCCGGAGTCCGGGCGATGGGGTTCCCTGCCCCCCCCCCCCCCCCGCGCCCCCCTCCCCCCCCCCCCCCCCTCTCCGTAAGCCCTTGGGTGGCCGAGGGAAGGGAGTGAAGTCCCTGGGCAGGTGACACGGGGTGGGTGGCCGAGCCCGGGAGGGGCTCGCCGGCCGCACAGGTGAGGCCCGGCCCGGCTCGGCCCAGCGCTGACAGGTGGAGGCGCTGGCCATGTGGCCTCTCGCGCGAGGGACAGGTGTGCGCGGCGAGGGTCAGGTTAGAGAAGACAGGAGTAAACTCGCTGTGGAAAATCCACCGGCCTGATAGGGTAACGGGCTTACCTTTATTAAGCTCTTCGCGTAGGGGATGGGTTTTCTCTCCCAAATGCTCAGAAATTGCCCCCACCGTCCCCAAGGGTACGTTAAAATGGTAGAGTGTGACATCAGTGACACATGGACCCGTCTACGTGATTAAAGCCACCAACACAACACCACGTTTGCTTAAGCCACTTCCCTAAAATCCAGATTCACCAGGTAAATTTGGAGAACTCAGCTTGGTTCCCGAAGGTATTTTTGAGGATGAAAAGTAAGGGAGCCCCTGGTTTTGTGATGAACCCTAACAGGGAACAGCAAGAACTCTCCCAGAGTGTGGAGAGGTAGCCAGTGTTGTGAGGAGGGAGGCGCCCCTCCCCGACACAGCACACGAGATATTTTGTTTCAGACCTGCACGTTTTCCATATTTTCACGGCTCCACACGGCTTCCGATTTCCTTGACATCACTGCCTTACGGTGAACGGCTCAGAAATAGAGCTGCGAAGTTTGGATTTTGAAAGGGAAAAACGGCGAAGTCCTTCCTTTGTACAGAGTTTTTTTTCCCCTGTTGATTTCTTTGATTCCTACGTTGGCAAAAAAGTTGCCAACAAAGAATATAATGTTACATTCTCTTTTGGAAGCAGAAGGGACCGTTATTGTTATGTTTTTAACCAGAAGGCCAATCAATCAATCAGTCAACCCCAATTGCAAGGCTGATCCCTTTTCTGGGAGTAATTATAGTTGAGAAAGAACTCAGTTTGCTTCAGATACCCTTCTAATCACCATTCTTTTGCTATCGTTCTCTGGGGAGAGAGCCAGGACAGGAACGCGCCTCCCGTTTTGCAAACGTTTAAGGGAGATGGAAGGAATGTTTCTGATACACGTGGTCTCAGAGGTTAAGTTTGTTAAGCAGTGACTCAGGTGCACTTGGCGGTGTGCTGTTCACGTTTGTGCGGTGTGGGTGATCCGTGCCCGGCTCCCCTGAAACAGCTCATGATGTGTCCTCATCTCCCCGGCTGTTCGTTCGACACGGATTTATTCAGCCAGGGCCTGTTGTGTTGGACAAGCCAGAAGGCCCTGCCTCTCGCGCCCCACGCTGTGGAGGGCGGAGGAAGGTGTTGACAACGAATAGTAACACTCAGTGAGGTGGGCAGCGGTTGGGGTTGGAGGGTGTAGGGGAGAGGAAGCAGGGGGAGGCTGTGGTGGGGGGGGGGGGCGGGGGGGGGGGGGGGGGGGGGGGGGGGGGGGGGGGGAAGCCCGGGCTGTCCGCCGCTCAGTTTATCCCGAGTGCCAGACGGATGCCACAGAGGGCTTCGGCAGGGGTGGGACAAGATCTGTGTCTGTGGCGGCCACGTGGGGAATCCGGGCCTGACAGGATTCCATTACAAACAGGGTGGAGGCGGGAGGGAAATGAGGAAGTAGGACAAAGTATATTTCTAGAGCCAGGAGGCCCCGCTGCAGGTTTGGTTGGGAAATGCGTGGCAGGTGACAGGAGGTGCCGATTACCGAGGTGCAGGTGACCGGTGTGTGGGGGCCCCGGGAGGAGGAGTAGACAGCGGCGTCTTCCAACTGCCCCTCTCCGTCTGGGGCGGGAGAGACCCTGGCTGGGGGCCGGGGGAGGGGCCGGGTCCTCACCTTCCTGACGCACCGGCATCCTGGAGAGGGGTCCTACCCCTCGCAGCCCGGGAGGGATCCCTACAGATGGGGGGGTGGGGTGTCGGGGGAGTGGCCTCGCTGCGGGTCAGAGACCTCAGGCTTGCAGCACGTGGAAGGCGTCCTTACGCGGACGGAGCCCGTGGCACTCACCGTGGCAGGATGGTGGCCGTGGGAGGCGCTGCTCTAACAGAGCTCTCCCTTCCCGGCCACACGCCTGTGGAACGGGGCTCCCGCACTCACACTTAGAGAACTGGAGTGGGAACGGATCTGCACACTTGTCCGTGGCGGGCCAGCCCACTGGGGAAAAGGCCTGTGCGCCTCATCGGACGTGGCTTCTTTGCCAGATGACTGTTCGCCGGAACACGTGCTGTCATTTCGTCGGCGTCGGCGGGGCTCCAGTTCGCGCAGCCCCGGCCCGACCCGGAAGACGCCATCACAGCCTGCGGGCCTAGAAGAGCTGGCCTGGTTGGACCTGCGTGCCTGAGTTCACGTGCACACCCGCAGGTGGCCCCGTGGAGTCCTGCCGAGCGCGAGTCCGTAACCGTGGCTGTCCCGTCCCGCTCGCAGCGAGGGGAGCGGCGGTCACAGACGCACAAGGGCCGTGGACGGTGACAGTTGAGGGAGAGCTGGTTCGCGTGCGTGGTACACGGATGGCCGTGGAGATCACGCTGTCGCGCTTCGATTCCAGCAGACGTGCTTAGAGGAGCGACCTAACGGTTTTATTTCAAGAAGCCAATATTTATAAAATGCTGGAAATCCTGTCCTTGCGGCTGTTAAAACTAGGGACGAGCAGTGTGAGCTTAAGTGCCGGGTTGTCAGCAAAGCGGTCGGTGGGGTCGGGGCCGAGGAACGGACCGGGGACACGGGCCCGGGAGGCGACGTGGGGGCAGGGGCTGGGTCCAGAGGGAGAGGGGACCAGGGGGCAGCCCGGGTCACCCTACGGAGGCGGCTTTGGACAGGGGACGGGAAGGGAAAGGGACTTGGGAAGGCGCCCCGAGAGACGCGAACTAGGTTCCAGAGGGAGGGTGTGACGGCTGGTGCCTCGTTGATGGAGGGCTGGGCTCAGCAAGCTGGAAGGCGAGGACAGGGCTGGTGGGAGGGCTTTGGTGGAGCCCTGGGAGCGAATCCTCCCGTTCAAGAGGGAATGGTAGTTGAGGAAGCCGACAGAGTCCTTCCCGGGAGCTTTGCAGTAGAAAGAGAAGTGGGGCCTTCGAGGTCACGGGGGAGGGGACATTAAGGAAAACATTTGCGTTTGAGGGTGAGCTCAGATGGAGGCTGGCGGGAACGTTGCAGGGCTGTAAACTGCCACAGAGAGAGGTGTGCAGTGAGGAAGGTGGGGGTGGCCTGGGGCCTCCCAGGGAAAAGTGGGTGCGGCGTGCCTGTGTGGGGCCGGACAGGGTCGGGGAGGAGGGGCCATTAGGGGGAGGCCTGAAAGATCGGGTGGGAGTTTGACAGACGGAGGGAAGAGTTTCCAGAACGGGCAACGAGAAGGGGTCGCCGAGGCCGGCAGCTGGCCGTGGAGCAGCCCTGCAGAAGCACAGCGGGGGCGGCTGGGGTCACGGCGGGGTCCTGCTGGGGCCCCTCACCCTGATAAAGCCCAAAGGAACCCCGCTGTGGACCCTCCCCTGCGCCTTCCTGGGCCTGCAGGGTCAGATTTCCACGAGCTTGCGTAAGGCTGAGACTTGGGTCTCTCTGGGATGATGCTGATCTCTGCCTCATTTGTGCCACGTCTTCCTGGCTCCGTCTGGCTTGTTCTCGACCCGCAGCATGACCCGTGTCTCCAGTTACGGCTGCGAGCACGGATGTCGTGCAGGTTCAGGGCACCGACATTGATGCCCTTGATGTCGCTGGAGGCAAACCCTCTGTGAGTCGGCCGTCCTTACATCATGATTCGTGCGGGGATAACGCTCGGGGTGATGTGGCAGGACTGTCCCTTCCCGCTCGTCTGTGGGGAGGGGAGACCGTGCCTGCAGGACAGAGTCTGTCTTAGAGGAGGAGTGGTCCGGGTGTTGCGTAACCGAAGGCCTTTGGCTTTGGTGGCTTAAGAATACATGTGCTCGTTAGTTACAGTAAGTTTGCCTTCGATCGTGGCCAAAACCAGGTGCAAAACGTTGGCACGATGTTAGCGCAGAGGTTGACACAACCCTCGTTCTGACCAGGCCGCGGCCGTCCTGTCCGTGGATTCTGTGTTCTCAATGTCCACACGTCCCCCGGGGCCCCCTTTCCCCGGCACGCTGGGCTTCCCGGGACTTTGTTCTGTGCCGCTTTGCTCTCCACGGAGCTCCCCTCCTTCCCCTGAGAATGCACGAGGTTCTTTTCATCACCAGCGCTCCCAAGGGGCCCAGTTCGAAAGTGTCCCGCGAGGCCCACGATTAAGAAGCAGGCCTCACCCTCCCATGTCTCCGTGTGAGGGCTGTCCGTCGGAGCTCTGATCCGCGTGAGAAAGTCGATAGTACCTCGGTTGCCATTTTTAGGGGGGCAGAGTGCAGACGTCTGTCTTCCCTCTTTGCTCAGAAATCCTCTTAAAAACCACACGTGAGCATCGGAAGTGTCGATGTTGGCTTCGATGAAACTCGGGCTCAGGAAGAGAAAACAGAAGAAGTTATCAAAGAAGTGACAGAAGAAAATCCGGAGGCTGGAGGGCCCGAGCGTGAGGGCGCCAGGGCCCCCGCGAAGGTCGGTGGCGTAAGACAGAAATTCTGAAAGCTTCTGGGGGCAGCGAGTCACGTGCAGAGGTGGCCCGGCCAAGAAGGTGTCAGCCGTCCCAGCCGTGACGTTGGACGCGGGGGGACGGTGGAGTCCTACCTTCCCTGCGTGGAGTGAACACGGCCGGGTCCCGGCAAACCGTCGTCTGTTGTCTGAGACGCGAGTAGAGACATCTGCAAAGAGGGCACATCTCCACAAAAGATGTCCCTCCCGTGCACCCCAAGGAAACCCCAGGACAGTGTGGCCCCCCCGTGGAAGGAGTGACCTAGCGACGGGACGCAGGGACGGGCAGGGGCTGCCTTCTGGCTTCCACACACAGTGTGTGTGTGTGTGTGTGTGTGTGTGTGTGTGTGTGTGTGTAGCTGCTCCCTCTCGTGGGGGAAAGTTACTTCAGATGAGGGAAGGAGAGAGGGGCAGGCGGGACAGATCCTTCCACTCCGCCCTGGGAGGTGGCTGGAACCGGGCCGGGTGGGTTCTCACACTGTGGGTCTGTGCCACGCCGCTCGCGTGCCCTCCTGCCCCCACGGCCCGTGGCCCATGTCTGGAAGCACGTACCTGTCGGGGAGCTGCTCCCCTCCTGAAGTTGGGAGCCCACTGACCTGGTCACCCGTGGCCGCAGCAGAGGCCCGTGTTCTGTGTCCGTCCCTTTTCAAGATGTCAGACAGGGGCGCTGGACTCCCCGCGTCTGCTCTCGCGAACCACTGTTGGCCTGCAGATGCCGGAGGGGGAGCCAGCGGGGCAGATCGAGTGGCTCCTGGAAGTCAGTCTGTGAGCGATGAGATGTTTCCCGGATGGCGATGGGCCCCGGGCCCGGCCGGGTGGTGGTCTGTCACACTCATCCTGGGTCCCCATGGTGTGCTCACCGAGGCAGGGCAAGAGGGCGTGGGCATTAACAGCGACAGCCTGGGGCTGTAGACGAGATGCTGGGGCAGAGGGAGCACAGGCAGGGGGGAGGGGGGAGGCACCGGAGGAGGCAGAGAGGAGGTGAGGCAGTGCGGCTGGTGGGAGTGCGGGGGAGGGAGACTCAGGGAAGGTGCAGAAATGAAAGCTCCTAGGGCCTGGGGAAATCACCGAGCAAAGGGTCACGGATGGTGGGGAAGAAGATGGGAGAGAACCAGAGGTTATAACCAGTTTCCAGAATTGTCCGTGCCAAGTTCCCGAGCGTGGACTAAGCAGTGAGGCGTGATTGCTGCATCCTCCTGCTTCTCTCTGGCACTTGAAGGCTTGCTTCTGGAACGTATATACAGAGCAAAAGCATAGTTGGGGCTGGGGCGGGGGGGGGGGGGGGGGCTGTGCTGTGGAAAGTGCCAGAAAGCCACTGTTTTATGGGATTCTAATGATGAGCTAGAATTTTCGGATCGTACCTGTGCAGGCCAGAAGGGGACTCCTTGTGCAAATGAGGAAACCGAGACCCAAAGAGGGGAGATAACTAACACGAGGTGTCTAACATCCAGTGCAGGGCAGAGCCAGACTCACAGCCTGGTCCCTGGTGCCTGTGCCCCACGGCAGGACCAGGCCCTTCCCTCGTACTGACGCACCCGGTCTGTGCTCTCTGAGGTTCTCTAGCGTGCGAAACAGTGTGTGTAGAAGTGTTCGTGCCCAAATAAGTTCAGAGGCTGTGGGGTAAACACATTCCAGCAGATTCTTATTGCAGGACTTCTCAGGGCCTTTAATGTGCCGTTGTGTATCAGGACTCCAGAATGGGACTCTGCAATGTCTCACAGATTTATTAACCACGAAGTTCCTCTCTACCCACCTACTACTCCCCTGCCCACCCCCACCCCCCGCCCCAGACCGTCTTTCGGGACCGTTCCGCCGCGTGTGTTTGTCTAGCAATTACTTGTCTGCTTTTTCCTGTTCGTGACTTTTCCCTTCTTGCTTTTAATATTTTCACGGGTCATGTGCCCAGTGGGAAAATGTCCTTCTTGCTTAAAATCCCCTGGGCCTCTCGACCAGGGCTGAGCACTTGACACGGCTGGTCCAAATGCCGGTAGGATACATACGTGTAAGTCACACACGGGCTTTCTAAGACTTAGCGTGAAAAAAATTCATTCGTTTTTCTTATATTAATTACATATTGAAACGGTAATGTTTTGGGTAGGTTCTGTGAACTACAACGTTACCACAATTACACGTGTGAATTCCAGCGAGATTTCGTGTAGATGAAGGCAAGGTTGTTGTAGAATGTATACTACACTTGATCTTAGCCAAAAGGCCGAGAGGCGATATTGTTGTAGAATGTATAGAGAAAGTAAAGGAAATGGGAACGGCTTAAATAATTTTCAAGAACAGTTGCGTGAGAGGAAACGCCCTCCCCTGTTGTAAGACTTGCTCCAGACTGTGGTAACGACCGCGGTCCACCCAGTGCGGTGGTGGCCGAGGGACGGACGCAGAGGGCGGTGGGGACAGCAGAGAGAACCTAGACGCAGACCCACGCACGTAGGGCCGCCGGTTTGGGGCACAGGTGCGGAGCAGCTCCGTGGTGCTGACTTAGTTGCTCGTCTGAAGGCAGAATGAACCCTGACCTCACATCTGATGCAAAAACTAACTCAAGTTGCATAATGCACTTTAACGTGTGAAGCTGTGAGACTTTCCTAAGAACCTAGGAGGACATCTGGGGGCCGGGGGCTTGGCGCACGGGTGTCCAGCGTGACCCCAAAGCATAATCCGTAGAAGGCAGAGTTCATAAGTGGCCCTTGGCCCACTTGAAAACCTTCATTCTGCAGACGCCCCATTGGGAGGGCGAAAAGCAGTCTGTCGGGAAGGAGAATGGGCCGCGAGCTGCGCGTCTGATGGGATCTGGACGTCCGGGAAGCTTCAGAACACAACAATAGAAACAGACCAACCAGCCAAGCCAGAGGGTCCGAGAAAATGGGCGGAGGATGTGAGGGGACGCCTTACTGAGGCTTTACGGACGGCACCCGTCGCTCTCGTTAGCCAGCGGGGACGTGCAGATTGAAACCGTGGTGAGATGCCAGCTTACGGCGCTGAGAGCGGCTAAAATGAACGTGTGACGGCCCCACGCGCGGGTGAGGGTGCGGAGAAACGGGGCCCCCGTGGCAGCTTCTTAGTAGACAACGCATCCACTCGGTAGGTGACCCAGTCTGACTCATTGCTCTCCGGGGCATTCATCCTGGAGAAGCGACGGCTCGAGTCCACAGAAAACCTGTGCACCATTCTTCAAAGCGGCCTGATTTGTAACAGCCCCGAGTGGGGGGGAACCCGGTGGGTGGGCGGTTGAGCCAGCTGTGTCACACACCCAAGGAGAATTACGCAGCAGTGAAAAAGGGATGCCCTTGATCCGCGTGACAGCCCGAATGGACCGGGAGGGCACTTCGCTGAGTGAAGACAAAGGCCAGTCGCCAGCGGTCGCATCACGTAGGACTCCATCTGTACTAAGCCCTTCAAATGACAGCATTACAGAGGTGGAGAACGGATTCGCGCCTGGCAGGGGTGAGGGATGCCGGGGCAGAGGGGGTGTGACTGTGGGGGGTGGGGTACGCGCCTGCGAAGTCTTCTGTCTGACGGAACGGGCCTCCCCTCCCGCGTCTTGATTGTGAGGGTGGCGATTGTGAGGGTGGCGGCACGGATGTGCCCCCGTGACGAATCGAGCTTCTCGCGCACGCAAAACCCTTCCTGGGGTTGATAACGTGCTGTGGTCACGTGAGAGTTCTGATGTCATCCGCGGTGACGTAAGATACGGCCGTTGGGGAAAGCGGAGTCAAGGGTAATCGGGGTCCCTCTGTGTTCTTTTTGAAATTTCCTGTGTTTCTAGAATTGAATTTCAAAAAGTAACACAAACAGCTCCCAGGGTACTGTGTGCGGCTCACTCTTTCCCCCCGGGGGGCGCTGCCCTGGACACTGAAATGACGCCGTCAAGTTGTCCCCGACCATAAGGGGCTCCCAGGACGCCGTCCCCTGGCTCCCGTACCCGTCTCCCTGTCGCCTGAATGGTCCCAGGAGTCACAGGGAGGGCCCAGCCAAGCCAGCAAACCCGAGGGCATCTCCATCGCACGCTTACGTCAAAACCTCCCTGAAAACACCTCTCTTCCTTTGAGTTATTTTTAGCTGCGTGCGTTTGCAGGTTGTGATGTTTTCATCTTGCGACGCTTCACCGCCGGTTGCTTTTCCTACATCAGTGCTTCTGCAGGGCACAGTGAAAGGTCATCTTTCTCCGCCTCGTGTCCGCGGGGATGGCGACTCTGACTAGCAGAGCGGGTGCTGGGAGGGTGTAGAGCAGTCGGCAGCCTCGGGCACCGTTCCGCTCTGGGAGCCTCCGGCTGGCGGCCCCTCGGGGCATCGAGCAGACTTCCCCGCCCTCCAGCAGCTCCCCCTCCGGGTCGGCGCCCAAAAGAATGGAAAGCAGGGCCTCGAGGAGGTGCTGGCGTGCCCACATTCACGGCAGCGTCTTCCGCGGTGGCCGAGGGGTGGGACCACACCACGTGTCCACGGGCGGATGAACGGGCGAGCAAAATGCAGCCTGCGCGTGCAGGGAAGGGCGTTCAGCCCCAAAGGGGACACCTGACACCTGCTGGGTTGGGGGGGAGGCTTGAGCTCATGCCAAGTGACGTGAGCCAGACACAAAAGGACAAATACTGTGCGAGCCCCCCTGTATGAGGGACCCAGAAGAGTGAAACGCGTATCTTAAGGAGTCTTTTTAAAGAGAGCCCGCTCACGTGTCCTGAGGTTACGCAGAAGCTCTGCTCCCTTTTCTTCCCCACCTGCGGGACCCTCCGCACGGACCTGTTTCCCGGAGGAAACCTGAATCGTGTGGTCTGTGCCAGCTCGGGACCCGAGCTGAGGGTGGCGGGGGGACGTCTTCTCCGCATCCCAGAGTCCTGGGTGATGCGCGTTGGCAGCTGTGGAACCGGTCCCCTTCCCACCGGGGGCCGCAGCCCGGCTGGGGCGCGGTGGCCGAGCCGCGACCATCGTCAGAGAAACGTGGCTGGCTAGGTGCTGTCCTGCCGCTGTGCGTGGGCCCCGTACACATTTGTGGCCTTGGGATGGGCCCTGGCGGGTGCCCTGAATGACAGTAGTTCACGATCGAGGAAAACTTTAGTAATTAGAAGGGAAAGGAATGTGCGGAATTAAACAGCTGTAGCGAACACAAGAGGGGAGAAGTACAGAGAAGAGCAGAGAAGGGTTCATACCTCAGATCAGGTGCTCACGACATCCAGCCTCCGGGCTGGGGAAGCCCCGCCGTGGGCTGGGGTCCCCACTGAGGGTCCTGGGAGGAGCGCCCTCCCCTCAGGCGAGGCTCCCAACCACGTGTTCCCTCCAGGGCCATAGATGCTGCCTGTGCCTGATCTGTGCTTAGTCCTTAAGTTCGCCTAAGTGCAGTCCTGAGCGAGCTGGGTTTTTTTGTTTCTCTTATCTTATCTCACAGTTTTAGAAGCCTTGGCGCCTGCAGATTTCTCTTCCTTCCCGGCTGCATTCCAGGGGCCCAGCCTGGTCCGGCTCAAGGAGGTGAGGCAATCCCTCTTGGCATCAGGAACAGACGGGCCAGTTCTGATCCCGAGGCCAGATTCGGAGCACAAGCCAACCGGGGCCCCCACGATTGTGTGTGTGCGGCTCTGGGCAGAGGAGCACAAGTCACCCAAACAAGTTCTGTACAGAACGGTGGGGTAGACCCGCCTGGAAACCACGGGGCAAGCTGGTGCACGCCGTTCAGACCTTCCCCCGTTGGTAGTGAGAAGCCAGCGTGTAGGGTTTCCCCGGGGGGCCGAGCAGTGTCTCCGGAAGTGAAGGGTGAGGATGTGTATGTTTAGCCAAATCTGGATCCTGCACACCGGCCCTTCCAGGCTTCCTTCCGGCAGGCTCCGGGGTGCCCCTGTCCTGTTTATTTTGCGGAGGGGGAGAGGGCTCATACCTGTTCCACTAGCCCCAGATAGAGCAGGCCTTTACATCGGGGGTGCCCTGGAGTACCTGGGCGAGAGAGGGACATCGCCTTGTTTGAGCTGATGAAATGTCCTCACAGGCTCTAGCCACTTGCCTCAGAAGCTGCCGTGTCCTGTGACAGCATTATCAGTTTGCAAGATTTCTACACCATCACAGATTATCTGTTTAAACTGTCTTTCAAGAAGCTGGAAACCCATCATTAAAAAAAATTTTTTTTTAATGTTTATTTATTTTTGAGAGAGAGACAGAGAGAGAGAGATCAGGGGAGGAGCAGAGAGAGAGGGAGACACAGAATTAGAAGCAGGCTCCAGGCTCCCAGCTGTCAGCACAGAGCCAGACGCGGGGCTCGAACCCACGAACTGTGAGATCGTGACCTGAGCCGAAGTCGGACGCTCAGCCGACTGAGCCCCCCAGGCGCCCCTTAGAAGCTGGAAACCCTTCAATCGGCTCAGAGTCTGAGGGAGGGAGGGCGGGAGCCCTGTGAGAGCAGAGACAGGCCAGCCCTGGGGGCCTCCCCCAGAGGAGGACCTCCCTGGGCCTGGGCTGCGTGGGGGCAAGACGGAGCGGGCGGGCCCGGAGTCCTGGCCGAGGGGGGCGTCGTCGGAGCAGGTGCTCTGTCAATACTGAGCAAGTGAGGTGAGCACTTAGAGTCACTTTTGATTGGAAGGTGGGGAATCTCCTCCACCTCTCATTGCTGCTCTCCCCAGACTTCCGAGCTTCCTGGCACAAGTCTTACAAACGAAGCATTTGACCCTTTCCAGACAACTCTTAACTACCGAGAGGCACCGAGGAACCCAGCCAGAAGCTCTCGAGGCTCTACCGGTCTCGAGGCAAATGGTGTACGTGGTACATAAGAAAAGGGAGCGGGTAAATCAAGTTTAAAAAAGATACCCAGACATCGTCCCTGATTTGTGGCAGCTTCACGTGATGGCTTCGTAGGAAGGGCCAACTTCATTTCGGGATTTCGGGAGAGTGGTTGACGGGGAGGAAGGTGTCTGGAAGGGGAGCCTGGGCTCCATCTTGGAAGGGCAGGACCTGTGCTGGGCGGGTGGCTCAGAGGACACAAACGAAGAGCAGGCCACGCCCCAGGAGGGGACCTGGGTCCACAGCTGGGGGCGGGGGGCGCGGGGACGCCCCGGAGAAGTGGCCGATTCTGGTAGCAGTCGTCACCCCACCCCGTGCCGGGCCTGTGTGGGGCTGAGTGAGGCTGGTGGCTCTTGCCAGCAGATAAATAACCCAGGTGATCTCAGTGGTCAAAAGTGTGGTGAAGGAAAATTGCAGGGTGCTTTTTAGAAAGTGTCACAAGGCCCGAATCTGGACAGGTGGACCAGGAAAACCCTCCCCGAAGACGTGCCCGTTAAGCTAAGCTGTCCCCAGGCACAGGGAACAGCATGCGGGAGGCCTGGAGGCAGCAAGCAGCTTGGTGTTTCTGGGAACTAAATGGAGGCCACCGTGGCCCGAGAGGGTCAACGAGGGCGAGGTGGGCAGAGGAGGCTGCTGGGCTTGGGTTTTGTCCCGGGGGCGGTGGGAAGCCATCAGCTTTCAGGCTGGCAAGTTACATGACCGGGTTCAAGTTCTAGAGTCCCCCTCTGCAGTGTGGACAATGGTTTTGCTGGCCAGGAAGGAGCAGGAAGGGCCTTCCGGAGGCCCTTGTGCCCTCCACGAGGGAGAAGGTAGGACATGGCCAAGGGAGGGGGTGGAGGCTGCAGGTAGGGTCCCTGAACCATTGGCCCTGGGGGTGGGGGATGGTGAGACCAGGTGTCTGACAAACATGTTCTGAGATTCGGGAGGTACAGGAGGGCCACGTTGGGCACAGAAGCCAGGAATGGTGCCGGGCTCGTTTCCGGCACGTTCGGCTGCTTGTGGCCTCCATGTGAAGATGTCGGGGGGGCAGCTGGAAATCCGCGCGGGTCTCCCAGGAGTTACCCACATGCACGTGGTATTCACGTGGGCCCCAGAAGTGGGTGCGGCTGCCTGGGGAGGGGTCTTGCCAGGGGGGAGGTGAGAAGGGGTGGGGGCTGGGCCCCTGGAGAGCCAAGACGTGGGTGCTCTGGAGGAAGAATCCCCAGGGCAGAGCAGCTCAGGGAGGGCAAGAGAGGACTGTGTTTGGCCGTGTCCCAGGCAGCCAATCAAGTGAGGGGAGGGGCAGAGGGGAAGAGAGAGACTCTTAAGCAGGCTCCGGGCTCAGCGCGGAGCCCGACTCGGGGCTCGATCCCACGACCTTGGGATCGTGACCTGAGCTAAAATCAAGAGCTGGATGCTCAACTCACTGAGCCACCCAGGCGCCCCTGCCTTCCTATCGCTTTTTAATTGAACTTTTGTGGTAATTGTAGGTTCCCATGCAGTCGTGAGAAAGTCTGCCCTTTACCCAGATCCCCAGTGGTGACCCCTTGTGGAACTCAGTGCGGGGTCACATCCAGGGTGGTGCCGGTGTCACCGCGTGGGTACCGGCCCTCCGTCCCCACAGGGTCCCCCTGCCGTCCCCTTCCAGCCCCCCCCCCCCCCCCCCGCCCCCCCCCCCACCAGCCACCACTCTGGTTCCCATCTGTGTATTTCGTCACCTCAGGGAGGTTAAATAAACGAGGTCACGCAGCATGTGACCTTTTGGGATTGGCGTGTCCCCCCCAGCGCCATTCTGGAGAGCCCTCCAGCACCTGTTGTGCGTGTCCATACTCGAGTCCTTTTCGGTGCAGATGGGTGTAGGGTGTGGGTGGACAGATCGGTCCCCTGCTGAGGGCCAGGGGGTCACTTCCAGTCTGCGCTGTGAGGAATAAAGCTACTGTGAACGGTCGTGTGCAGGGTTTGTGGCGGGGCGGGGGGGCGGGGAATCTTCATTTCTCTGGGACAAGTGCCCACGGGCTGGGTCACGGGCGGAAGGCTTTCCCCGCCCCCGCCAGCCGCACAGGGCGCCCAGGCTTCCCTCATCCCGCAGCATTTCCGACCCTCTTGGTGACGTGTTGACCCGCGTGTCCCTGGCACGGGGTTGGGCATCTCTTCCTGTGCTCGTTTGTGGTTTATACATGTTCTTCGGTCAAGTGTCTTTTCCTGTCTTTTGCCCATTTACTGATTGGATGGCTCGCATCTTACCTTTGGGTTTTGAGAGTACTTTGCGCGTCCCGGGTAGGGACGTGTGGTTTGTGACGCTGCCGCTCAGTCTTTAGCTGGTCTTGTTACCCTCTTCGCACTGTCTTTTCTAGAGCAGAACTTCAAATTTTGATACAGTCCAATTAGTTCTCTTTTTATAGACTACTCTTTTGGTGACAAGTCTAAAAACTGCCTACCCTAGATCTCAACGATTTCCTCCCATGTTTTTCTAAAACATTTACAACTCTATGCGTTCAGTCTGGGACCCATTATGACTTAATTCTTGTGTAAGGTGTGACAGTGAAGTTCATTGCCTCCCCCACCGCCACGCGTGCTTGCTGGGAAGGCTGTCCTTCCTTCGTGAATTGCTTTTACGGGTTCGTCAAAAACCAGTTGAACACATTTGTGCGGGTGTGTTTCTCGATTTCCGTTGACTTGTGGGTCTGTCCCTTCCCCAGTACCAGCATTCTCTTTACTGTAGCTTAGGATTCAGCTTGAGACGGGGGTATGCCGGGTCCTAACTTGAGTCTTCTTCCTCAAGGCTGCTTTCTTTTTTCTTTTTAGATTTTTTTTTTTAATTTTTTATTTTTTTAAGTTTACATTCACATTATCCAGCATCTAGTGCAACAATGATTTCAGGAGTAGATTCCCTTTTTTTTTTTTTTTTAATTTTTTTTAACGTTTACTTATTTTTGAGACAGAGACAGAGCATGGACCGGGGAGGGTCAGAGAGAGAGGGAGACACAGAATCTGAAACAGGCTCCAGGCTCCGAGCTGTCAGCACAGAGCCTGACGCGGGACTCGAACTCACGGACCGCGAGATCACGACCTGAGCCGAAGTCGGACACTCAACCGACTGAGCCACCCAGGCGCCCCGTGGAGTGGATTCCTTAATGCCCCTCCCCCATCTAGCCCATCCCCCCTCTCACACCCCCTCCAGTAACCCTCTGTTCTCCATATTTAAGAGTCTCTTCTGTTTTGCCCCCCTCCCTGTTTTTATATTGTTTTTGCTTCCCTTCCCTTATGTTCATCTGTTTTGTCTCTTAAAGTCCTCATATGAGTGAAGTCCTATGATATTTGTTTTTTTTTTGACTAATTTCATTTAGCATAATACCCTCCAGTTCCATCCATATAGTTGCAAATGGCAAGATTTCCTTCTTTTTGATTGCTGAGTAATACACCATTGTATATATGTATATATATACCACATCTTCTTTATCTGTTTATCCATCGGTGGACATTTGGGCTCTTTCCATACTTTGGCTGTTGTCGATAGTGCTGCTATAAACATGGGGGTGCCTGTGTCCCTTTGAAACAGCACACCTGTATCCCGGGGATAAATGCCTAGTAGTGCAATTGCTGGGTCGTAGGGTGGTTCTATTTTTAGTTTTTTGAGGCACCTCCGTACTGTTTCCCAGAGTGGCTGCACCAGCTTGCGTTCCCACCAACAATGCAAAAGAGATCCTCTTTCTCTGCATTCAAGGCTGCTTTTAACAGCCGGCATCACTGGGGCCCGCCTGTGAACTCCAGTTACCACAGAGAACATTGGTCCGAGATCACCTACCCCCCCTCCCCCTTACATGCAGGTAATCCTGGTCTGAGCCCAACTGACGTTCGTGATAAATTTGGTTTCCTGCTGCTATTACTGTGGTCTCCCGGTGACCGCAGCCGTGGTCCGTCGGTTCATGCAGTAGGGGTCGTGTATGCGCTAGAAAGATTTGAGGCGCTCAGACTTGAGGTGCGTCAGAATAACCTGGAGGTTCGTGTGCACGGCGTGCGAGGACCCATCCCCGACGGTCTGCTTCAGCAGGTCTGGGGATGGGCCCCGAGAATTTGCATTTCTCAGAAATTCCCAGCTGCTGCCAGTGCTGCGGTTTGCCGGTCCGGGGGACCACACTTGGAGAATCAGTGACGTGAGGTCAGTTTTCCCAGGATTGGTGGTTACAGTGGCCAGATCTCACACTCAGCGTCTTTGGTCATTTTCCCTGAAACACTATCTACAAATCCTTAGTCTGGGGTTTCTCACATGCCGTGGACGTCCGGAGATCGGGCTTGGCTGGGACAAGGTACAAAGGAACGCTCCGAGCGCTAAGGGGGTTTTGGGAAGAGAGCGCAGGCTGCAAGGTGCCCCCTTGCTTCAGGCCTGACTTGCTGTCCATTGTGGCCGTGACCTATTCTCTTGGCTTTAAGGAACCATTTTAGAGGCTGTGTTTCAGGGATCAGATGCTACTCATCAAGGATGTTCTTTCCAGGGCCTCGAACATTTGGGTGTACGAAGACCCAGTGTAATAAAAGGCTAAAGCCTCCCGTTGTTCCTGCCCGCTCTCATTTTCTCCCTGCGGCCGTTGCTAAAACCGAGTCGGCTGGGTTTCTCTCCCAGAAGGTATGCTTGGAGGGGCCGCTTCTTTGGGGACACTCTGGACAGGAGACAGTCTGCTTCGCCTCCCTTGAGGGGAGCAGAACAGAGGGGGGCGCCGCCAGGGGACAGGCAGCCCCCCGGGCTTGGTGGACCTAGCCCGAGGGAGGCACCCTGGTCTGGGCGCCCCGATTCT
Source organism: Panthera uncia (assembly GCF_023721935.1). Classification (NCBI taxonomy): domain Eukaryota; kingdom Metazoa; phylum Chordata; class Mammalia; order Carnivora; family Felidae; genus Panthera; species Panthera uncia. The sequence goes on from NC_064810.1 coordinate 3,785,710, forward strand.
GACACGTTCTGTGGGGACCCCGTGTTCTGCCTGTCGCGATCCTGCAGCTTCCAGCAGCTTCTTCAGAGCCTGCCCTTGCCTTTGCGGGACCTTCGCGGGTTGTGACAGAGCCTGCAGGCAGACGGGCTGTGAGGCTCCTAGGGGCGCTCCAGGAACTTGTTAAGGCAGATTTCCACGCATTTCTTCTGCCTCTTCGTCCCTCTTCCCCTTCTGCTCGGTGACCAGCTGCTGCCCCCGTTCCAGATCGGCCCCCGACCACACCCACGGTACCCGTCAGCCAGGAAGCCCTGAGTTACACTTGCCAGGGCCATGGGAGACACCTTTGTTTCCCTTAAATGGGTGCTCCCAGGAGGAGAAAATACAGATTTGGAAAAAATAAACGCCCTGGGTATTGATCCTTGGCCCTTTAAAGGCAAGTTGGAAATCCCATGCCCCTGCCTTGTTTCCTCGTCGCTGACTCACTCTTCCACAGTGAAGTTTGAAATTCTCGTCTCAGCTCAAGTAAACGTGTGTTTGGCGAATGTGAGTTCCCATGTGGACGTTGCATTTTCATTCTTCAAGCTGCTGGGGATAGAAATGGGGCAGAGGCCACGTGAAATGGGCATTCGGGAGGCACGCTTTCCCAAGAGGGAACCTGACAGCACAGAGGGGCCCGCACAAGAGGTGGGGGCGCAGGAAGGGTGTGCTGGGTTGGCTTAACGGGGGCTGGAGGAAGCGGGAGAGGAGAGGAATTTGTGTGTGTGGTGCGTGCTGGGGGTATCGTACTTTTTGCTCCCCCCAAAACTACACAAGGTGTGCATTTCTTTTAGAACACATTTATTTTAGGGGCGTCTGGCTGGCTCAGTTGTTTGAGCATCCGACTCCTGATGTCGGCTCAGGTCACGATCGCACGGTTCGTGGGTCCAAGCCCCACGTCAGGCTCTCTGCTGATGGCACAGAGCCTGCTTGGGATCCTCTCTCTCCCTCTTTCCCTGCCCGCCCCCCTCAAAATAAATAAATAAACATTTTTTTAATATGAAATTTATTAAAAAAAAAAATACGAAATTTATTGTCAAATCGGTTTCCATACAACACCCAGTGCTCATCCCAGCAGGTGCCCTCCTCCCTGCCCATCACCCACCCTCCCCTCCCTCCCACCCCCCATCAACCCTCCGTTTATTCTCAGTTTTTAAGAGTCTCTCATGGTTTGCCTCCCTCCCTTTTCCCCCCTTCCCCTCCCCCATAAACAGTTTTTAAAACAGAGATGTTTTCCTTGAACTCTGATTGAAACATTGAAAAAAGAATTTTTATTTTCATTCCAGTATAGTTAACATACAGTGTTGTATCAGTTTCAGCTGTAGAGTATAGTGATTCCACAGTTCGATCCGTTACTCAGTGCTAGGCATCTAAGCGTCCCCTCAATCCCCATCCCGTTTGTCTCTACCCCCGCCCCCCCCCCGGTGACCATCAGTTTGTCCTCTGTCATTAGGAATCTGTGCTTTGGTTTGTCTTTTTTTCTTTGTTCGTTTTGTTTCTTAAATTCCATGTACGAGTGAAATCAAACGGCATTTGTTTTTCTCTGACTTGTTTCACTTAGCGTTATATATACTCTCTAGGTCCACCCATGTTATTGCAAATAGCAAGATTTCATTCTTTTTATGGCTAATATTCCATTGCATATGTATATATCTATATATGTATGTACGTATATGCATATAAATATATATGCATGTATATATAAACACCACATCAGCCGATGGACATTTGGGTTTCTTCTGTGCCTTGATTATTATAAATAATACCGCAGTTAACATAGGGATGCGTATCCCTTCAAGTTAGTATTTTCATATTCTTTGGATAAATACCCAGTAGTGGAATTACTGGATCATATGGTAATTCTGTTTTTAATTTTTTGAGGCACTTCCAGACTCTTCTGGAGACCAGTTTGCATTCCCGCCAGCAGTGCACGAGGGTTCCTTTTTCTCCACATCCTCACCGACGCTTGTTGTTTCCTGCGTTTTTTACTTTAGCCCTTCTGACAGGTGTGAGGCGACAGCCCACTGTGGTTTTGATTTGCATTTCCCTGATGAGTGATTTTGAGCATCTTTTTATGGGTCTGTTGGCCATCTGGAAGTCTTCTTTGGAGACATCTGTTTATATATTCTGTGCATTTTTTAACTGGATTATTTGGTTTTTTGGGTGTTGAGTTATGTCAGTTCTTTATATATTTTGGACACTAACCTGTTACTGGATATCTTCTCCCGTTCTGTAGGTTGCCCTTTAGTTTTGTTGCCTGTTTCCTTTGCCGTTGTAGAAGCTTTTTATTTTGATGTAGTCCCAGGGGTTTCTTTTTGCTTTTGTTTCCCTTGCCTCAGGAGGCACATGTAGAAAAGTGTTGCTGTGGCCAGTGTCAGAGACATTACGGCCTGTGCTCTTTTCTAGATGTTTATGGCTTCAGGTCTCTCATCCATTTTGAGTTCATTTTTGTGTGTGGTGTGGGAAGGTCGTCCAGTTTCATTCTTCTGCATGTTGCTGTCCAGATTGCCCAGCACCCTTTGTTGAAGAGACTGTCTCTTTCCCATTGGATATTCTCTCCTGCTTTGTTGAAGATTAGTTGACCCTATAATTGTGGGTTTATTTGTGGGCCTTCTCTTCCGGTCCGTTGATCTGTGCATGTCTCCTTTTGTGCCATTGCTATACGGTTCTGATCACCACGGCTCCGTAGTATGTCTTGAAATCTGGGATTATGGTACCTGCAGCTTACTTTTCCTTTTTCAAGGTTGCTCTGGCTGTTTGGGGGGCGGGGGGAGTTGTGGTTCCCTACACAGTTCACGATTGTTTGCTCTAGCTCGGTGAAAAATGCTGGTGGTATTTTGATAGGATTGCATTGAATGTGCAATTCGCACGTTCCCGACTGCTTCGGGCTGTGTAGACGGTTCGACAGTGCTTGTTGTTGTGGCTCGTGAGGAAGGTCTTCCCATTTGTGACCTCTCCAGTTTCTCTCATCCATGGTTTGTGGTTTCCAGAGTGCAGGTCTTTCCATGTGGGGAACATTTTTATTTCCATTTTGTAGGTCAGAGGATCTGGGCCCTAGAATTAACGTGTCCAGATCATCCCTCAAATAAGTGGGGGGCCTCGCCTCCGCTGCCTGGCCTCACACGCCCGACAGAAGACCGAAGAAGTGACTGGTCTGCTGGAGGTCTGGAACGTTCTCATCCTCTGTGCTGTGTGTTGCTCGTGGGTGTGCCTGGCTGTCAGGCACCCGTTAGCGGCTGAAGGAAGACAGAGGTTGTCCTAGACTTAACTGCCCTTGAGGAATTCACAGTCCAGTGAAGGAGGAAAGAGAAATGGAGGTGACAATGTGAAACCAGCTCTTAAAAATGGTGACCCTTGTACTTTACAAATGGAAACCCGTGGCTAGTATAAAAAAGATGGAAAGTCCGAGTTCAGAAAGACTTCCTAATCTAGAGGCCATTACAATCAATCGCTTTTATTAAAAAACATTATTTTAGGGGAGGAAACCTCTCAAAGCCCCCAGCCTCATTACAGTAGAGGGGATCTCGCTGCTTGGTGCCTTTAAAGCCCAACATAAGGTCCGCGCACAAGTTTGAGGAACCTTCGACAGGGTTGGTCTTCAAAACTTGCTTTGGCAAAAAAGCTCATCGTTAACAGCCTGGCCTTTGTTTCCCCGACAGGTGTCAGAAATGGCCGAAGACGGGAGTGAGGAGATCATGTTCATCTGTAAGTAGTCCGTGGCCTGTCCGTGGGTGCAGTGGGGCGTCGCACTGGCCGTCTGGGCAAAGCCACGTCCACGTTTTGTTTCCACAATACAGAAAAGCTGCCGCTGTTTGAGTGGACATGACTTTGCTCGCTTTACGGACACAGTTGATTGCGTGGGAAGTGCCCCCGCAGGGGTGTGTGGTTTTAAAAGGATCATCTTTCTCAGAACTTTGGGCCAAGGGCACTTTGCGGGGGGCGGCACTTGATTCAGAAAAGGAAGCCAGGGATTCGTGACACGTGAGGTTTCTAGTAAGCAGGTTGCGTTGGTGAATTTTCACTTATTCTCACTCCTTGGTAGATGTTGTTCTTTGTCACCAGAGAGGTGACCGCACACTTTGAAATGTGCCACAGAGCAAGGCCTTTTCCTTGGGGGCCACATCCTGAGTTTGCACCGTGTTCACACTGCCGGGGGAGGGGGGGCGAAGCGCTGTAAGTCGCCCCCCTCGGGCAGGGGGCCTGCGATGTCCCCCAGGTGTCCCCTGTCGGCTCCCTGTCCCCCTGACACTCAGTGTCTATTGCAGGGTGTGAGGACTGTAGCCAGTACCACGACTCCGAATGTCCTGAGCTGGGCCCCGTGGTCATGGTCAAAGACTCCTTTGTGTTAAGCAGGGCAAGGTGAGTGCTACCTCGGGCTGTTTTTACAGCGCTTCCTGTCAGGGTTGTCTGAACGCCGCCGTCTCTGCATCTGCAGAAAGGAGAGCTCTTGGAGGGTTCCCGGACCCAAGTCCTGCGTGGGGGTCCCCGCACAGGACCAGGCAGTTCTCGGACGCCAGGGGGGTTCAGCTCTGACACCTGCTGGGAGGAGACAGCAGGGGGCCCCACAGGCTCAGGGCTCAGCCCCACAGGGCCACCCACCCCCCATTCCAGACGCCAGCCGCGAGCCCCGGGCTGTCCTCTGTCCTTGTGACAACCACGCTGCAGACCGGAGGCTCCAGCGGCCTCCTCCTCGGAGGCTTCTACATCGTTAGCGTGGCGCACAGAACTCTGGGAAACCCTTACCGTTTCCGGGTTATTACAGGATGTGATAAGTGGGATGAGTGAACAGCCAGATGAAGAGATGTGCAGGGTGAGGCCCCCGGAGAGGGCCTGGAGCTTCCCGGCCCCCCGGCCCCGGCACCACTCACCGCGCCCCTCCACCTGTTCACCCGCCCAGGCATGTTTCGAAGGCTTCCGAGTGAATGTCTTGTTCTAGTTCCGTGCTCCCAGGGGCCAAGCTGGCCGAGACACGGCGTGGTGGCCGAGGAAGAGCCCGCGGGCCGAGGCTGCAGGTTTCCCCGTGGCCCGAATCTCGGTCTGCCATCTGCCGATGCCCACCGTGGGCAGGGTGGGCTGCGGTGGGGCCCGGGCGGTGAGGGCAGGTAACAAGGCGAAGCCGTCAGCGCTTCTGGAAGAACGCTGGCAGGTGGAGGGAGGAGGCCCAGTGGCTCTGCTGTTCCACGTTTCCGCGTGGGGGCCGTGTCGCCCGGGGGGGCCGGAGCGAGGGCTCTGAGGGACCGCCCGTTCACAGCCCGGGTCTGCAGCTGGTCGAACTGGGACAAGGCCTTCTCTTTTCCGTACCTCGGTGGCCTCATCTGCAGAGTGGACAGAGTAACGGTACCCGCTGCAGACGTGTGGTCGGGATTGTAGGTACGGTGCCTGGCACACGGAGGTGCCATTGTTACCTCGCTGCTGTTTCTAGAAGCTTCCCAACTGGTTTTCCTGGCATCTTTATTTACTTTTTCTCACTGTGACTTAGCTTCTCAAAACAGAGGACTAGTTTTGCCTGAAGTGGGGACCCTGCCGGCTCTCCCCGAAAACTTGCACTGGTTGCCTGTTGCCCGTGAAACTCTGGCAGCAACTACCAGTCCCACAGTGGGTGCCCTCTGTGGGGGCCTCCTGCCCTGCAGCCCGGCCTTCTGCGTGGTCCTGCGAGGGGGCTGCTCTCCAAGCGCCCTGGTGTCTGACCCGCTCCGGGATGTGAGTCGGGCTTACCCAGGCCTTGGCTTGTGCTGGGGTCCCAGCCCACCGGCCTTCCTCTTCCCGCACCCCATTCTTGACACCCTCAGTTTAGGCGAAAACAGCCTCGGTGCCACTGGCCCGTTCAACCTAATGGAAACGCTTTTTTGGTCCTTGGAATGCCGTGGCACTTTTCCTTTCCTCGTGGTGTCTCAGCACGGAGCTCCCCGCCCCGCCGCCGGGCTGTGGGGGGGGGGGGGGGCAGTGAGAGCTGATGCCCTTCATCTCCATTGGCCCATCACAGCCCAACTGGCGCCGTAGTCGTAGTGGCTTGTCTCTCGGGTGGGGATTTCAAACACATCCCTTAGTGAATGCCCCACCCCCCACCCCCGCCCCGTGTGTGCTCTGGGTGGGTCTTGCCAGGGCTCTGGGGTTGCTCTCCAATGGCTTAGGCTTTTAAAGAGTCGGGCGGCCTTCCCCGCCTCTGTCCATGGTAGGCTCTTTATCAGCCTCGAGGACGGTATTCCAGCGAGAGCGAGCTTTGGGCCCTCTTGACCGCCTGTCCCCGGTGCGAGTGGCTGTCCTCAGCCGGCAGCGCTCCGGGACTGAGGGCCTCCTGTTCCATTTCCAGATCATCCCTTCCCTCCAACCTGGAGATCCGGCGACTAGAGGACGGGGCTGAGGGAGTGTTTGCCGTAACTCAGCTCGTCAAACGAACGCAGTTTGGTCCATTTGAGTCGAGGAGGGTTGCCAAGTGGGAGAAGGAATCTGCTTTTCCGCTGAAGGTAAGGCCAGGGCCGGCGGGGGCTGGGAGCGGGCGGCACCTGCCGGCCGCGTCGGGGGATCCGCGAGTTCAGGGATCGAGAAGTGTCTTCAGACAGCTTTAAAGATCATCGTCCCGCTTACTTCCAAGACACCGTTTTCTCTTTTCACGTTAGTTTGTTTCATTTTCAAAGGTTTGTTTTTGAAGGGGAGAAGGGGCGGGGAGAGAGGGAGGGAGAAGGCCCAGCAGGCTCCACGCCACCGTCAGCACAGAGCCCAACGCGGGGCTCAAACCCATGAACCGTGAGATAGATCGTCACCTGAGCTGAAGTCGGACGCTTAACCAACTGAGCCACCCAGGCGCCCCTATTTTAGTTTGTTTTTACATCCTAAAAGCATCAGAGTTAAGCTAGCCTTTTGTAATTTCCAACCTTGCCAAACGTCGAAGAGAGCGTCATTTGAAATGTGTGCGAGAGTAGAGCCCCAACACTGCCCTTCCTTCCCTCACGACCTGGGCTGCCTCGCGGCCGGTGGGAGGTCCCTGGCAGGGCCTGGGCAGCCCAGGCACGTCCACACCCGCACACCTCGAGTGGCACTTTGCACAGCGCTTTCGAAGGGAGGGGGTTCTGTTCAGGCAGCGATAAGACACTGGAGCAAAGTTTGGCAGCTCTAAAAAGCCCATCAGACTGAGAAAAGGCAGCTTTTATGTGAAATTGGGAAAAAACAGACTGGCTGCAAGTCGCAGGGAGGACTTCGACCTCTTGAAGGAAGACAGGTGGAAGGTCACGAGGCCACGGGACCCTAGTTCTGTCCCCGCCCCTAGCATGTGCCTCCAGAAGCGTCTGTGGCACCAACAGTGAGGACCAGGGTGCCGGTCCTTCGCGATTGCCCGCAGCGGCAGACTCCTGCTGGAGGCCCGTCACAGGGACGCGGGTCTCAGGACACACAGGAGACAGATGGCCTCAGGTTCTAGGCAGTTCTTGGAAAAGTTGAGCTGACTGGGCAGATTGCAGCAGAATGGAGAACACGGAAAGCTGTTAGATTTGTTTGCAAACAAAAGGAAAGAAAGTGAGGTGGTTATGTGAGAAGCCTGAGGACAAGCCCCGGAGACCACTGACTGTGTCCTTCTCCGGACCCGGGGCTCGTGGACGCACACAGTCGCTGTGGGCATGTGGTCGGGCTGAGGCCCCTTTGGAAAAGTCCTCTGTGCTTGCTTTGGCTTCTTTCAGTGACTCGGTTGTCGAGGTCTGTCTGACATCTAGTTGTTTCTACTGCCGCATCAGCATCGAGCACGGGTGCGGCCGGGGGTGTGGGGCGGGTGGAGGCTCCCCGAGAGCGTACCCCACACCAGCCAGGGGTTTCAGGCACCTGGTGGCCCCCTCTGCTTCCGAGGGCTCTGTCCTCGGAGGGGGCCTTCACCCCGTTAGCAGTGGGGAGCGCCCACAGGAAAAGCCCAGGAGAGGGAGAGAGAGGTTCCTACAGCAAGGAGGCAGTGGTTGCGTCAGAAAAGATGCAAGCAAGACCCTTTTCTCCTCGTGTGGTTACTTGGAGCCTCGGAACGTTTGAGTCTCTCCCCCCCGTTCCCATCCACCAGTATCTGTGCTGTTACAGGTGCGGGTGCAGCTTATAGGACTGACTGACGTTACCGGACACGCTTGTAACAGAGGCGGGGAGGAACTCAGGTGTCCTGGTGCCCACCCAGGACGTACGCGTTCCCCTTTCCCACTGGGCCACACGCAGATTTCCGGTGTCCGGATGACCCCGGGACCAGGTGTAGAGCCTACGTGTCACCCAGAGCAGGTGGAGTGCTCAGGTGTCCCAGTGATGTCTGGGCCAGGGGTAGATCTCAGGTGCCCGGGTGATATTCGGTCAAGGACGAGAGCTCCATCATCCCGATGCCACCTGGACCGGGAATACAACTCCTATGTCGTTATGGCCCCTTGGAAACCGATTAGAACTTGGGTGTCCAGCCGCTGCTCCTGGACCTTGAGTAGGCCCGGCGTGGCCCAGTTCCCATCTGGCCGTGCGTGGCTCTCAGGCCCCCGGTGACTCCCAGAAGCAGGTTGTGTGCGGAGCCCGATCTGGCCTCCGGTGCAGCACTTCGGGATTGGCTGCCCAGCACACTCCCGCCACCCCACACGCACACGCACACGCACACACACGCACCCGCACACGCTGACGTGCAGACGGCCGGATAACCAGTTCCTTTCCCGGCCCCTTGGCGGCCGTGCCCACCCTCAGGTGTTCCAGAAGGACGGGCACCCCGTGTGCTTCGACACGTCCAGCGAGGACGACTGTAACTGGATGATGCTGGTGCGGCCGGCGGCGGGGCCCGAGCACCAGAACCTGACCGCCTACCAGCACGGCGACGACGTCTACTTCACCACCTCCAGGGACATCCCCCCCGGCGCTGAGCTGCGCGTGTGGTACGCGGCCTTTTACGCCAAGAAGATGGACAAGCCCATGCTGAAGCAGGCCTGCTCCGGCGCCCACGGTACATGCCCCCCCCCCCCCCGCCCCCCCGTCCCGCGTCTGCCTCCCGCCAGGCCTCGCTGTCGGGACCCGGGCCCCTGGCTGCCCACAGGCGCCTTGTGGTCGAGGGGGAGCCATGCGGGCAGGGTGTGGGGAACACAGGGGGCTGCTCTTGACCCCACGTGGTTCAGGCTCCTGTTCTGCTTGTCAGATGTCTGGGCCCGCCCCTCAGCCGGACACCGGCGGGTGGAACGTTCTCCCTGGGAGATCTGGGCGCTAGGGCACGACGGGCGGAGATCATCCCCACCGTCCTGCTAGCTGGGGCGACTGTCTCTGTTTGGGGCAGCGGAACGGAGCACAGAGAGGTTAGGGAACCTGCCTTGAGCCGCACTGTGGGAGGTGGAGTCAGGATTCAGACCCGGATCTGGCTCCGGGGCCGGTGCCGGCCTCCTCGCGGCGGCCTCCTCCTTGGGGCGTGTGCTCACGTGCGTGTGTCCGTGTGCGAGCGCGCGCCCGCGTGTTCCAGGAAGGACCTAGCGAAGGTCGCGTGTGTGATTTGCCCAAATCCGGCGGCCCGTGGAACTTCCGTCCGTCCTGCCCAGTAGTGAGTCCTCGCGGTGCAGCCTGAGACCACGCGAGGTCACTGCCAGTGAGGCACGTTTGGCCTATGAGCTCAGAGGATCATAGCCTCACCTGAGCCACCAAGGGCGGACGCACCTGTTGTTGCCATGGTTACTTGCTGGGGGGGGAGAAACAACCCTCTTTGCTTCTGACCCCCCACAGCACAGGATTCTGGCAAAATGGTTTCCTGATCACGAGCCCGTCGTGACACGAAGCAGCTCTGTAGAGTGAGGGTCTTCACATATGTGAGGTTCTGGTCTGTGCCGTGGGGGTGGGGGTCCCCCCCCCCCCCCCCCCCTGCCCTGGTGGAGCCCTTCTGGCCGTCCCTGTGCCAGCAGCCTGTGAGGAGATGAGTCCGGGCGACTGCCCACACCAGGCACCGCAGACCGTAAGCAGCAGAAATGGGTCGCCTCTCAGCCCTGGAGCCTGAAGTCCAGGAGCAGGTGTTGGCAAGACTGGATCCTTCTAGAGGCTTCTCCCAGCTTCTGGTGCTGCTAGCAGCCCTTGGCGTTCCTCGGCTCGTCGATAAATCACCCTGGTCCCTGCCTGTGTCCTCACATGGACCTCTCTCCCCCGTGTCTCTGTGTTCTCTCTTAGAGGGACACCGGTCACTGGACTTAGGGTCTGCCCTGCTCCAGGGTGACCTCATCTGCCCTTAGTTGCACCTGCAGAGACCCTATCCAAAGCCTGCAGGAGCATGTGAATTTCGGAGGGCCACCCTTCCACCCACCAGGGGCTGGGGGTGGTGGAGTGGGAGCCACTGAGGATGTCCTCGGGGAAAGTCTGTGGGGGCCACTCGGCCAGATGGCCTGCACTCTGGCTCCATTGGCAGTAAAAGGCTTGCTGCCTTCACAGAGATATTTACGGGGTGTTATGTCGATAGTGAAGGGGGCAGGAGGAACTTGGAGACACCCACAGCTTTTCACCCAGCTGCTCCTAAGCCGTCCGCTAGGATTTGCTGGAACCGGGTGCCTGGCCTGGCCCCAGGGAGGACTGAGGTGCCCGGCCGGGCTGGGCTTTGCTTCCGGGCACGGCGTGGCCGGGCCCATCGGCGCTGTGCAAGGTGGCCGGGGTCTTCCCGGTCTGGTTTTCTCGTGTTCAGGTTTCCTTACGGCCTTGTGCCCCTGGGCCAGCCAAGCCCGCACATCGGGGTTTGTTTTACCAGAGGCTGACCTTGTCAGTCCTGTCCTGCCTGATGTCTCACCGCTCACGACTCTCCAGGTCAAAGTCAGAGCAAGGTGGCTGCCCTCCTGCCGGAGTTGCAGGGCCGTTTGCTTTTCCCCGCTGGAGAAGCCTCTCATCTGGAGCTGACATTGCGAAGGTGCAGTTGAATGAAATGAGCCCAGCCAGACAGCTCCCTCCTCGTTTTGTCCCGGCCGCCCTCCCTGGGGAGTCCTGAGTTGACTGTGGTCGTCCTCCGTGCGTTCCTTCTGAGAGCCCGGGACACGACTGTAACCATGTCAGCACCAGCTGGCGGGCACGGTCCCCCTAAAGGAGTATTTGATTCGGGCAAGCAGATAACCAACTCAGGCACTCAGAAATTCCAGAGATACCTTTGATGGTTTTTCAGTCTTTGTTTTGGGAGGAATGACAAGCAGGTATTTCCTAGAAATGTCCTGAAAGTTCTTGACCGCTGTTAAGGGGTTGGTTAGTTGGCGTCCTTATTTCTTACACCTGTTGGACGACGACTTCGCTCAGGCAGTGCCGGGAGCTCCCCAGAGGACGCGTAACGTCTGCTGTTGTGCGTGGTGCCTGTGGTCGGTCGGTGACAGCGCCACCACTCAGGCCTCCCACCAGCCCCTTCCCCAGGAACCCCTTCTGGCACAACGGAGCCTCTAGAACCCTGCTCTGGGGCTGCACGCCTTGAGTGCCTGGGACCCCGGGCGGTCTCGGGTGTGAGTTCTGGACGCCTCACCTGGTTGAAGCCATATGTTGGGACCCCACCACTGCCCGATTCTTAGACTCTAGTGTGGGTGCCGAGACCTGGGGAGAGGGGCCTGGAACGTACAGGAAGCTGGGCCTCTGCGTGATTCTGATTGGCCAGGTCCGACAGGTAGGGAGAGGGCTTAACCTCTCCTCCCACCACAGAGGCTTCTGGTCTGCACACCCTTGAGACCGCTGCAGTGCAGGGGAGGGAAGGGGCCTTTTGTGGCCATCACTGTACCTTGGGGCCAGTGGCAGTGGGGCCACGCAAAGTGAATGGGCCTGAGGGACCATGGTGTGTTCTAGAAGAATCGTGCTGGGGGCCAGGGCACGAGGAGCTGTCTGCCCAGAAGTTATTCAGAATCTTTCTCCGTGAGCATCAGAACTGCTAAGACTCACCAGTTTCATTCTATCTCTTTCAGATTTGCTTCAAAATGTATCTGTTGTAGAAGTCAGCCAATTTTGTAGACGGCACAGCCGTGGTCCAAACACAGCAAAGTCAGAGGAGCAGACACACTCTTTTTAAAAAACAAACAAACCAACTTTTACTATTTTTTCTTCCTGGTAGTAAATTTTCTTTCCTCATTTTTTCTTTTCTTTTCTTTTTTTTTAATGTTTATTTATTTTTGAGACAGAGAGAGACAGAGCATGAGCAGGGGAGGGGCAGAGAGAGAGGGAGGCACAGAATCCACAGCAGGCTCCAGGCTCCGAGCCGTCAGCACAGAGCCCGACGTGGGGCTCGAACTCACGAACCCTGAGATCGTGACCTGAGCCGAAGTCGGACGCTCCACTGACTGAGCCACCCAGGTGGCCCCTTTTCTCATTTTTTCTTGAGCTCGCAGTACGGTTGATTTCTGTGCACCAACTGGGCCTGGGGACCGTTGACGGAGGCCCGGGAAGCATGTGGGTGTAAATGGGTGGGCTCGAGGGGCTCAGGTCGGCTCTCGTCACCGGATGTTGTCAGCAGATTTTTCAAAACTGCTCTTGTAATGAACAAGGTCGAGTATAAACACACTTAATCGCATTTGGGGAACTTTCAAGTCCCCATTTTAATGACCCTGGCATTTTTGCTGGCATCTTACGGTACGTGAGAAAAATGAGCACGGCTCACGTATGGTTTACCTACATTCAAACAGCAGTTTTCGGTGCGCAGCTCAGAGTTTCGACAGAGGCGTGCAGTTGTGTAAGCCGTGCCACCGTTGAGATAGAGAGCATCCTTATCGCCCCTGCAGCTCTGCGCTGGGGCCCCGGCCACCAGCAGGATGCCCCTGCCCCTGCCCCTGCCCCGTCCGTGTCTTCTGCTCCTCAGAAAGGCCCTGCGTTCTCACGCAGGCAAGGTCCTGCTGTGCGTGGCGTTCTGTCGCTTGCTTTCGTTTCCCTGTGGGCTTGTAACTCATCAGGACTTCTTCTTCTTCTCCTTTTAAATGTTTGTTCATTTTGGGGAGGACGCAAGTAGGGGAGGGGCAGAGGGGGGGATGGAGGATCCAAAGTGGGCTCCGCGCCCACAGGCTTGTGGCAGAGTCCCCAACGCGGGCATTGAACTCATGAACCGCGAATGAGATCAGGACCTGAGCTGAAGCTGGACGCTCAACAAACTGAGCCACCCAGGAGCCCCCGTCTTCTCTTTTTAATGTTTATTTTGAGAGAGAGAGAGAGTGGCAGAGGGGCAGAAAGAGGGAGAGAGAGGATCCGAAGCAGGCTCTGCGCTGACAGCAGTGAGCCTGACACGGGCTCGAACTCATGAACCACGAGATCATGACCTGAGCCAAAGTCAGACGCCTAACTGACTGAGCCACCAAGACACCCCTTGTCTTTTTTTAAAAATGTTTATTTATTTTGAGAGAGAGAGAGTGCAGGAGAGGGACCGAGAGAGAGACAGAAAGAGAGAGAGAGAGAGTGCAGGGGAGGGACCGAGAGAGAGAGACAGAGAGAGAGAGAGAGAGAGAGAGAGAGAGAGAGAGAGAATCCCACGCAAGCTCTATGCCCAGCACAGAGCTGGACGCAGGGCTTGAACCCATGAACCGAGAGAGCATGACCTGAGCCGAGATCGAGAGTGGGACACCTAACGGGCCAAGGCCCCAGGCGCCCCCCGCCCAGCCCCTCTCAAGCGTTTTCTCTATCGCTCGTCTGTGGCATATTCGTGGTATTTGTGGCCGTGAGGTGTCGCTGTCGCCTCAATGTTTCTTTTTTGTTGGATATTTAAGTGATGGGCAATCAAGAGCTGCCTTCTGATTGTTGGCTGATTTTTGTTCTTAAAAATTGTGATCTTTTAGGGAGAGTTTTTGGAAATCGAGTTCTTCCCCAGACGAGGGACAGCGGCCGTGACTCGTTCTCCTAGTTAGTCCTGTTGACTATCAGCCAGGCATGTTCTCGTGTCAGGTTCATTTGAATCCCCATCACGGGGGTGGGGACCGTCCCACTGGGGATGGCGGCTCACTGGGGCCAGAAGAAAGGGCCTCGACTCCGGGTGCCCTTCCAGCTGACCCCTTGGCGTCCCTTCCTGAAGCCACCACATACCCCTGTCTCCTTCGCCTCCGTAGAGCCGCGTGTGTTTGGGAGGGTGAGCAAGGAGCGGGAATTCAGCCCTGGCGCCCGTTCATTCGCGGTCTCGTCCTGCCCGTCTTCACTCGGGGGACTCGCAGGAGGGAGAACAGAGGGGGCTGGCTGGCCCATCCCCACCCTGCTGCCCCAGCGTCCGCCCTGGGGAGCTCGGGCCGTTTCAGCGTAACATTTTCCCTCCTTGTTACTTTAGGAGGACGCGCAGAATACACACCAGCGGTTGTAGCAGTGGCCTGCTGCGGTCTTTCGCTTTCGTTCTTCTTTGCAAGCTTGTTGCACGTTTTTGCTACGGAGAGAGGCGTGCGTTGTCCTGGGGCCGAATGCACGTGCAATGGCAGCTCTGGGTGATTTTTCCCAAGAACCCAGGAGTTTGCTGCACACGTGGCCCTTGGGGTGACGCGATAGGTCGTGCGGTGCAGTGGCCGAGTGGCGCTGGTGGCGAGGGCTCGTGGCCCCAGACCAGCCCTGGAGGCTGCCCGATGGCACCACGAACGGAGGCTCGCTTAGAGCATCCCCTTCTTTGAGGTCCCACGGGAGCGTCAGTAATGTTTTTAAAAGGAGGCCACAGTTCCCCTCTTCACAGGCAGGGCCTCCCCTGTGCCGTGAACCGTCCCCAGATGTGTTTGGCGTGTGAGGAAGAGGGACCACGGGGGCTGCTCGGTGGCCACCTGCCCTGGGTAGCAGCCGTTGAAATTCTAGTGCAAAGTAAACAAAACTAAACACTCGAATCCACGGGGGCAGCAGCCACACACGGCTGGCACCCCAGACACGCCGTGTTTTCAGAGCCCTGGTGTCATCACAGAAAGTTGTGTTGGCCGACCTCCAGCGGGAGGTGCGGCCACACGGGCCGGGGCCACAGTGACGGCCTGTTTTGGGCTCTGCCGTCTCTCGTGGGAGCCAGAAAGAGGTTGAGGAGTTCCGTTTAATCTGCAGGGTGCGTTTTTTTTTTTTTTCCCCTCGGTCTTGTAAGGGATGCGTGTGCTCCCACCGGTCTGGCTTCTCGGAGGAGGTCCCGCGTCTGTGACCCATGACGGATCCCTCGTCGGGCCGCTCCGGCCCCCCCTCTCTGTGCTCGGTTTCCTCCCCCGTGAAATGGGCACACCCGTGGGGACCGAAGGCGTCCACGCACGCAGGGCTCCGGGAATGGCAGCTGGAACGCCGAACGCGCCGAGCCGTGGTGGATGGGGGGTGTGCGGACAGGCCCGTCCCCTGCGGCCCTGGGCCCTGGGGGCGCGAGCTGCTGTGGGTCACCCTTGCCCCTGCTCTCTCGAAGCTGCAGGCAGCCCCGGAGGCGGCGCCACGGTGGAGCGGGAGCCCAGCCAGTGGGCGTGCAAGGTGTGTTCTACCACCTTCCTGGAGCTGCAGCTCCTGAACGGTAAGCCCGGCGCGCGCGCCCCGGGGTGGGCGACCACTGTGCTGGCACGTCCACGCCGTCCCTGTGGACAGGTGGCGACGCGCGGCCGGCCGGATGTGAGCGGCCGCGTGGACCCCAGCCGCGTCCCCAGAGCCACACGCGTCAGCCCCCCGGGCCCTCCTCGCGGGGCCTCCTCCGCACCTGCTGTGACACGTAGCCTCGACCTCCCCGCTGCGTGCCCGGGGTCACTTGGGGCCTCTGTGTCATCCAGGCTTTCCAAGTGTCCCCAGCCAGGTGGGCTCATGGCCGCCTAGTTCCGCCGTGTGGCCCAGGTGCCAGGCCCTTCCTGCGGCACGCGTCACATTACTTTAGCTGTGTTTGCTTGTTAATTCTCTTTCCCTCCCACGACCCAGCTCCTTGGGGGCACTCCCCCAGCACAAGTGGCCCTAAATACGGCACAGGGAAGTGCCGACCGCTTTGCGCCGAAGGCCTGTGCTGAGCCCGTTGAGATCACAGCGGGGGGAGTCGCCCCTGGCCCAGCCGTGGGCCCAGGCACCCTCGGCCCCTGGACCGTCCGTCCCCTTGTGCCTGGTGGGCCGCCCCTCCCCGGCCCTGCTGCTGCCCCGCCGTCCGGCCGGCCTGAGCCGTGCTTACCTCCGTGGTTAGACCCTGTCTGTTCTTGAGCTCCGTGGCCACCCCTGCCTGCCTGTTCCCTGTGGTTTCGTCGTTCTCTCTTCTTGGGAGGCCTCGGGGGGCTTTCCTCAGTTGAGAGGAGAGCAAAAGGGTTTTTAAAGACCATTCAGTTTGTCACGCGCAGAATTATTTCTCTTCAGAGGCCGCGTTTTTATGTAAATGCATTACAAATTCACCATATAAGTTAAAGAACGTGAGTGAGTGTAAAGAGGAAAGGGAACAGGTCTGCCTGGAATGTCACCGTCCAGAGGCAGCCACGTTACCATGTCGGTGCACCCTTGCACAGCATTGCTTGCACGGGCGTGTGTTCGCATGCCTGTGTGTTCATAAAGCTGTGTGCGTGGGCGCGTGCTGAACTGGCCCTCTTTTTACCACCTAATTTGCTTTTTAAATAGTAGTCCTGTTTGGCGCAGTGAAAATGCTTTTATTTGCAAGAGCAGTGGAAATAGTTACTTTGCCTATAAGAGGACACACGTTCAGCAAATGAAGTTAAAAACAGACAGACAGAACGGGGGGCGGGGGGGAGGAAGTGGGCACGCCGCCGGCTGCCTCAGCGTCCACGTGCATGTGCTCCCCTCTCCCGCAGAGCATCTGCTGGGTCACCTGGAACAAGCCAAAAGCCTTCCCCCGGCCGGCCAGCACGAAGCCGCTCCCGAGAAGGAAGCAGACGTGCCCCGGGGGGAGCCTCCTGCAGTGCCCAAGAGTGTCAGTGCCACCAAAGAGCAGAAGAAAAAGCCTCGAAGAGGGAGAAAACCCAAAGCATCAAAACCTGAGCAGCCACTAGACATTATAGAAGGCAAGGAGCCAGCAGGTGAGGGCTGGGCCTAGGAAGGGGAGCCAGCAGGCGGGGGTGGCCCTGGGAGGGGGAGCCAGCAGGCGGGGGTGGCCCTGGGAGGGGGAGCCAGCAGGCGGGGGTGGCCCTGGGAGGGGGAGCCAGCAG